>NW_027139363.1:0-182500 GCF_035084215.1 Heptranchias perlo
TGGGACCTGTCAGTGAACAGATTACACAGTGTGAATAGGGACTGTCAGTGAACAGATTACACAGTGTGAATAGGGACTGTCAGTGAACAGATTACACAGTGGAATAGGGACTGTCAGTGAACAGATTACACAGTGTGAATAGGGACTGTAAAGTGAACAGATTACACACTGTGAATAGGGAATGTCAGTGAACAGATTACACAGTGTGAATAGGGACTGTCAGTGAACAGATTACACACTGTGAATAGGGACAGTCAGTGAACAGATTAACAGTGTGAATAGGGACTGTCAGTGAACAGATTACACAGTGTGAATAGGGACTGTCAGTGAACAGATTACACACTGTGAATAGGGACTGTCAGTGAACAGATTACACAGTGTGAATAGGGACTGTCAGTGAACAGATTACAGAGTGTGAATAGGGACTGTCAGTGAACAGATTACACAGTGTGAATAGGGACTGACAGTGAACAGATTACACAGTGTGAATAGGGACTGTCAGTGAACAGATTACACAGTGTGAATAGGGACTGTCAGTGAACAGATTACACAGTGTGAATAGGGACTGTCAGTGAACAGATTACACACTGTGAATAGGGACTGTCAGTGAACAGATTACACAGTGTGAATAGGGACTGTCAGTGAACAGATTACACAGTGTGAATAGGGACTGTCAGTGAACAGATTACACAGTGTGAATAGGGACTGTCAGTGAACAGATTACACAGTGTGAATAGGGACTGTCAGTGAACAGATTACACAGCTGTGAATAGGGACTGTCAGTGAACAGATTACACACTGTGAATAGGGACTGTCAGTGAACAGATACACACTGTGAATAGGGACTGTCAGATGAACAGATTACACACTGTGAATAGGGACTGTCAGTGAACAGATTACACAGTGTGAATAGGGACTGTCAGTGAACAGATTACACAGTGTGAATAGGGACTGTCAGTGAACAGATTACACAGTGCGAATTGGGACTGTCAGTGAACAGATTACACAGTGTGAATAGGGACTGTCAGTGAACAGATTACACAGTGTGAATAGGGACTGTCAGTGAACAGATTACACAGTGTGAATAGGGACTGTCAGTGAACAGATTACACAGTGTGAATAGGGACTGTCAGTGAACAGATTACACAGTGTGAATAGGGACTGTCAGTGAACAGATTACACACTGTGAATAGGGACTGTCAGTGAACAGATTACACAGTGTGAATAGGGACTGTCAGTGAACAGATTACACAGTGTGAATAGGGACTGTCAGTGAACAGATTACACAGTGTGAATAGGGACTGTCAGTGAACAGATTACACAGTGTGAATAGGGACTGTCAGTGAACAGATTACACAGTGTGAATACGGACTGTCAGTGAACAGATTACACAGTGTGAATAGGGACTGTCAGTGAACAGATTACACAGTGTGAATAGGGACTGTCAGTGAACAGATTACACAGTGTGAATAGGGACTGTCAGTGAACAGATTACACACTGTGAATAGGGACTGTCAGTGAACAGATTACACACTGTGAATAGGGACTGTCAGTGAACAGATTACACAGTGTGAATGGGGACTGTCAGTGAACAGATTGCACAGTTTGAATAGGGACTGTCAGTGAACAGATTACACAGTGTGAATAGGGACTGTCAGTGAACAGATTACACACTGTGAATAGGGACTGTCAGTGAACAGATTACACACTGTGAATAGGGACTGTCAGTGAACAGATTACACAGTGTGAATGGGGACTGTCAGTGAACAGATTACACAGTGTGAATAGGGACTGTCAGTGAACAGATTACACAGTGTGAATTGGGACTGTCAGTGAACAGATTACACACTGTGAATAGGGACTGTCAGTGAACAGATTACACAGTGTGAATAGGGACTGTCAGTGAACAGATTACACACTGTGACTAGGGACTGTCAGTGAACAGATTACACAGTGTAAATAGGGACTGTCAGTGAACAGATTACACAGTGTGAATAGGGACTGTCAGTGAACAGATTACACAGTGTGAATAGGGACTGTCAGTGAACAGATTACACACTGTGACTAGGGACTGTCAGTGAACAGATTACACAGTGTAAATAGGGACTGTCAGTGAACAGATTACACAGTGTGAATAGGGACTGTCAGTGAACAGATTACACAGTGTGAATAGGGACTGTCAGTGAACAGATTACACAGTGTGAATAGGGACTGTCAGTGAACAGATTACACAGTGTGAATAGGGACCTTCAGTGAACAGATTACACAGTGTGAATAGGGACTGTCAGTGAACAGATTACACAGTGTGAATAGGGACTGTCAGTGAACAGATTACACAGTGTGAATAGGGACTGTCAGTGAACAGATTACACACTGTGAATAGGGACTGTCAGTGAACAGATTACACAGTGTGAATAGGGACTGTCAGTGTACAGATTACACACTGTGAATAGGGACTGTCAGTGAACAGATTACACAGTGTGAATAGGGACGGTCAGTGAACAGATTACACACTGTGAATAGGGACTGTCAGTGAACAGATTACACACTGTGAATAGGGACTGTCAGTGAACAGATTACACACTGTGAATAGGGACTGTCAGTGAACAGATTACACAGTGTGAATAGGGACTGTCAGTGAACAGATTCCACAGTGTGAATAGGGACTGTCAGTGAACAGATTACACAGTGTGAATAGGGACTGTCAGTGAACAGATTACACAGTGTGAATAGGGACTGTCAGTGAACAGATTACACAGTGTGAATAGGGACTGTCAGTGAACAGATTACACAGTGTGAATAGGGACTGTCAGTGAACAGATTACACAGTGTGAATAGGGACTGTCAGTGAACAGATTACACAGTGTGAATAGGGACTGTCAGTGAACAGATTACACAGTGTGAATAGGGACTGTCAGTGAACAGATTACACACTGTGAATAGGGACTGTCAGTGAACAGATTACACAGTGTGAATAGGGACTGTCAGTGAACAGATTCCACACTGTGAATAGGGACTGTCAGTGAACAGATTACACACTGTGAATAGGGACTGTCAGTGAACAGATTACACAGTGTGAATAGGGACTGTCAGTGAACAGATTACACAGTGTGAATAGGGACTGTCAGTGAACAGATTACACAGTGTGAATAGGGACTGTCAGTGAACAGATTACACAGTGTGAATAGGGACTGTCAGTGAACAGATTACACAGTGTGAATAGGGACTGTCAGTGAACAGATTACACACTGTGAATAGGGACTGTCAGTGAACAGATTACACAGTGTGAATAGGGACTGTCAGTGAACAGATTACACAGTGTGAATAGGGACTGTCAGTGAACAGATTACACAGTGTGAATAGGGACTGACAGTGAACAGATTACACATTGTGAATAGGGACTGTCAGTGAACAGATTATACAGTGTGAATGGGGACTGTCAGTGAACAGATTACACAGTGTGAATAGGGACTGTCAGTGAACAGATTACACAGTGTGAATGGGGACTGTCAGTGAACAGATTACACAGTGTGAATAGGGACTGTCAGTGAACAGATTACACACTGTGAATAGGGACTGTCAGTGAACAGATTACACACTGTGAATAGGGACTGTCAGTGAACAGATTACACAGTGTGAATAGGGACTGTCAGTGAACAGATTACACAGTGTGAATAGGGACTGTCAGTGAACAGATTACACACTGTGAATAGGGACTGTCAGTGAACAGATTACACACTGTGAATAGGGACTGTCAGTGAACAGATTACACACTGTGAATAGGGACTGTCAGTGAACAGATTACACAGTGTGAATAGGGACTGTCAGTGAACAGATTACACAGTGTGAATAGGGACAGTCAGTGAACAGATTACACAGTGTGAATAGGGACTGTCAGTGAACAGATTACACAGTGTGAATAGGGACTGACAGTGAACAGATTACACAGTGTGAATAGGGACTGTCAGTGAACAGATTACACAGTGTGAATAGGGACTGTCAGTGAACAGATTACACAGTGTGAATCGGGACTGTCAGTGAACAGATTACACACTGTGAATAGGGACTGTCAGTGAACAGATTACACAGTGTGAATAGGGACTGTCAGTGAACAGATTACACAGTGTGAATAGGGACTGTCAGTGAACAGATTACACAGTGTGAATAGGGACTGTCAGTGAACAGATTACACAGTGTGAATAGGGACTGTCAGTGAACAGATTACACAGTGTGAATAGGGACTGTCAGTGAACAGATTGCACACTGTGAATAGGGACTGTCAGTGAACAGATTACACACTGTGAATAGGGACTGTCAGTGAACAGATTACACACTGTGAATAGGGACTGTCAGTGAACAGATGACACAGTGTGAATAGGGACTGTCAGTGAACAGATTACACACTGTGAATAGGGACTGTCAGTGAACAGATTACACAGTGTGAATAGGGACTGTCAGTGAACAGATTACACAGTGTGAATTGGGACTGTCAGTGAACAGATTACACAGTGTGAATAGGGACTGTCAGTGGACAGATTACACAGAGTGAATAGGGACTGTCAGTGAACAGATTACACAGTGTGAATAGGGACTGTCAGTGAACAGATTACACAGTGTGAATAGGGACTGTCAGTGAACAGATTACACAGTGTGAATAGGGACCGTCAGTGAACAGATTACACAGTGTGAATAGGGACTGTCAGTGAACAGATTACACAGTGTGAATAGGGACTGTCAGTGAACAGATTACACAGTGTGAATAGGGACTGTCAGTGAACAGATTACACACTGTGAATAGGGACTGTCAGTGAACAGATTACACACTGTGAATAGGGACTGTCAGTGAACAGCTTACACACTGTGAATAGGGACTGTCAGTGAACAGATTACACAGTGTGAATAGGGACTGTCAGTGAACAGATTACACAGTGTGAATAGGGACTGTCAGTGAACAGATTACACAGTGTGAATAGGGACTGTCAGTGAACAGATTACACAGTGTGAATAGGGACTGTCAGTGAACAGATTACACACTGTGAATAGGGACTGTCAGTGAACAGATTACACAGTGTGAATAGGGACTGTCAGTGAACAGATTACACAGTGTGAATAGGGACTGTCAGTGAACAGATTACACAGTGTGAATAGGGACTGTCAGTGAACAGATTACACAGTGTGAATAGGGACTGTCAGTGAACAGATTACACAGTGTGAATAGGGACTGTCAGTGAACAGATTACACAGTGTGAATAGGGACTGTAAGTGAACAGATTACACACTGTGAATAGGGACTGTCAGTGAACAGATTACACAGTGTGAATAGGGACTGTCAGTGAACAGATTACACACTGTGAATAGGGACTGTCAGTGAACAGATTACACAGTGTGAATAGGGACTGTCAGTGAACAGATTACACAGTGTGAATAGGGACTGTCAGTGAACAGATTACACACTGTGAACAGGGACTGTCAGTGAACAGATTACACAGTGTGAATAGGGACTGTCAGTGAACAGATTACAGAGTGTGAATAGGGACTGTCAGTGAACAGATTACACAGTGTGAATAGGGACTGACAGTGAACAGATTACACAGTGTGAATAGGGACTGTCAGTGAACAGATTACACAGTGTGAATAGGGACTGTCAGTGAACAGATGACACAGTGTGAATAGGGACTGTCAGTGAACAGATTACACACTGTGAATAGGGACTGTCAGTGAACAGATTACACAGTGTGAATAGGGACTGTCAGTGAACAGATCACACAGTGTGAATAGGGACTGTCAGTGAACAGATTACACAGTGTGAATAGGGACTGTCAGTGAACAGATTACACAGTGTGAATAGGGACTGTCAGTGAACAGATTACACACTGTGAATAGGGACTGTCAGTGAACAGATTACACACTGTGAATAGGGACTGTCAGTGAACAGATTACACACTGTGAATAGGGACTGTCAGTGAACAGATTACACACTGTGAATAGGGACTGTCAGTGAACAGATGACACAGTGTGAATAGGGACTGTCAGTGAACAGATTACACAGTGTGAATAGGGACTGTCAGTGAACAGATTACACAGTGCGAATTGGGACTGTCAGTGAACAGATTACACAGTGTGAATAGGGACTGTCAGTGAACAGATTACACAGTGTGAATAGGGACTGTCAGTGAACAGATTACACAGTGTGAATAGGGACTGTCAGTGAACAGATTACACAGTGTGAATAGGGACTGTCAGTGAACAGATTACACAGTGTGAATAGGGACTGTCAGTGAACAGATTACACACTGTGAATAGGGACTGTCAGTGAACAGATTACACAGTGTGAATAGGGACTGTCAGTGAACAGATTACACAGTGTGAATAGGGACTGTCAGTGAACAGATTACACAGTGTGAATAGGGACTGTCAGTGAACAGATTACACAGTGTGAATAGGGACTGTCAGTGAACAGATTACACAGTGTGAATACGGACTGTCAGTGAACAGATTACACAGTGTGAATAGGGACTGTCAGTGAACAGATTACACAGTGTGAATAGGGACTGTCAGTGAACAGATTACACAGTGTGAATAGGGACTGTCAGTGAACAGATTACACACTGTGAATAGGGACTGTCAGTGAACAGATTACACACTGTGAATAGGGACTGTCAGTGAACAGATTACACAGTGTGAATGGGGACTGTCAGTGAACAGATTGCACAGTTTGAATAGGGACTGTCAGTGAACAGATTACACAGTGTGAATAGGGACTGTCAGTGAACAGATTACACACTGTGAATAGGGACTGTCAGTGAACAGATTACACACTGTGAATAGGGACTGTCAGTGAACAGATTACACAGTGTGAATAGGGACTGTCAGTGAACAGATTACACAGTGTGAATAGGGACTGTCAGTGAACAGATTACACAGTGTGAATTGGGACTGTCAGTGAACAGATTACACACTGTGAATAGGGACTGTCAGTGAACAGATTACACAGTGTGAATAGGGACTGTCAGTGAACAGATTACACACTGTGACTAGGGACTGTCAGTGAACAGATTACACAGTGTAAATAGGGACTGTCAGTGAATAGATTACACAGTGTGAATAGGGACTGTCAGTGAACAGATTACACAGTGTGAATAGGGACTGTCAGTGAACAGATTACACAGTGTGAATAGGGACTGTCAGTGAACAGATTACACAGTGTGAATAGGGACTGTCAGTGAACAGATTACACAGTGTGAATAGGGACTGTCAGTGAACAGATTACACAGTGTGAATAGGGACTGTCAGTGAACAGATTACACAGTGTGAATAGGGACTGTCAGTGAACAGATTACACAGTGTGAATAGGGACTGTCAGTGAACAGATTACACAGTGTGAATAGGGACTGTCAGTGAACAGATTACACAGTGTGAATAGGGACTGTCAGTGAACAGATTACACAGTGTGAATAGGGACTGTCAGTGAACAGATTACACACTGTGACTAGGGACTGTCAGTGAACAGATTACACAGTGTAAATAGGGACTGTCAGTGAACAGATTACACAGTGTGAATAGGGACTGTCAGTGAACAGATTACACAGTGTGAATAGGGACTGTCAGTGAACAGATTACACAGTGTGAATAGGGACTGTCAGTGAACAGATTACACAGTGTGAATAGGGACCTTCAGTGAACAGATTACACAGTGTGAATAGGGACTGTCAGTGAACAGATTACACAGTGTGAATAGGGACTGTCAGTGAACAGATTACACAGTGTGAATAGGGACTGTCAGTGAACAGATTACACAGTGTGATTAGGGACTGTCAGTGAACAGATTACACAGTGTGAATAGGGACTGTCAGTGTACAGATTACACACTGTGAATAGGGACTGTCAGTGAACAGATTACACAGTGTGAATAGGGACTGTCAGTGAACAGATTACACAGTGTGAATAGGGACTGTCAGTGAACAGATTACACAGTGTGAATAGGGACTGTCAGTGAACAGATTACACACTGTGAATAGGGACTGTCAGTGAACAGATTACACAGTGTGAATAGGGACTGTCAGTGAACAGATTACACAGTGTGAATAGGGACGGTCAGTGAACAGATTACACACTGTGAATAGGGACTGTCAGTGAACAGATTACACACTGTGAATAGGGACTGTCAGTGAACAGATTACACACTGTGAATAGGGACTGTCAGTGAACAGATTACACAGTGTGAATAGGGACTGTCAGTGAACAGATTCCACAGTGTGAATAGGGACTGTCAGTGAACAGATTACACAGTGTGAATAGGGACTGTCAGTGAACAGATTACACAGTGTGAATAGGGACTGTCAGTGAACAGATTACACAGTGTGAATAGGGACTGTCAGTGAACAGATTACACAGTGTGAATAGGGACTGTCAGTGAACAGATTACACAGTGTGAATAGGGACTGTCAGTGAACAGATTACACAGTGTGAATAGGGACTGTCAGTGAACAGATTACACAGTGTGAATAGGGACTGTCAGTGAACAGATTACACACTGTGAATAGGGACTGTCAGTGAACAGATTACACAGTGTGAATAGGGACTGTCAGTGAACAGATTCCACACTGTGAATAGGGACTGTCAGTGAACAGATTACACACTGTGAATAGGGACTGTCAGTGAACAGATTACACAGTGTGAATAGGGACTGTCAGTGAACAGATTACACAGTGTGAATAGGGACTGTCAGTGAACAGATTACACAGTGTGAATAGGGACTGTCAGTGAACAGATTACACAGTGTGAATAGGGACTGTCAGTGAACAGATTACACAGTGTGAATAGGGACTGTCAGTGAACAGATTACACAGTGTGAATAGGGACTGTCAGTGAACAGATTACACACTGTGAATAGGGACTGTCAGTGAACAGATTACACAGTGTGAATAGGGACTGTCAGTGAACAGATTACACACTGTGAATAGGGACTGTCAGTGAACAGATTACACACTGTGAATAGGGACTGTCAGTGAACAGATTACACAGTGTGAATAGGGACTGTCAGTGAACAGATTACACAGTGTGAATAGGGACTGTCAGTGAACAGATTACACACTGTGAATAGGGACTGTCAGTGAACAGATTACACACTGTGAATAGGGACTGTCAGTGAACAGATTACACAGTGTGAATAGGGACTGTCAGTGAACAGATTACACACTGTGAATAGGGACTGTCAGTGAACAGATTACACAGTGTGAATAGGGACTGTCAGTGAACAGATTACACAGTGTGAATAGGGACTGTCAGTGAACAGATTACACGGTGTGAATAGGGACTGTCAGTGAACAGATTACACACTGTGAATAGGGACTGTCAGTGAACAGATTACACAGTGTGAATAGGGACTGTCAGTGAACAGATTACACAGTGTGAATAGGGACTGTCAGTGAACAGATTACACAGTGTGAATAGGGACTGTCAGTGAACAGATTACACAGTGTGAATAGGGACTGTCAGTGAACAGATTACACAGTGTGAATAGGGACTGTCAGTGAACAGATTACACAGTGTGAATAGGGACTGTCAGTGAACAGATTACACAGTGTGAATAGGGACTGTCAGTGAACAGATTACACAGTGTGAATAGGGACTGTCAGTGAACAGATTATACAGTGTGAATGGGGACTGTCAGTGAACAGATTACACAGTGTGAATAGGGACTGTCAGTGAACAGATTACACACTGTGAATAGGGACTGTCAGTGAACAGATTACACACTGTGAATAGGGACTGTCAGTGAACAGATTACACAGTGTGAATAGGGACTGTCAGTGAACAGATTACACACTGTGAATAGGGACTGTCAGTGAACAGATTACACAGTGTGAATAGGGACTGTCAGTGAACAGATTACACACTGTGAATAGGGACTGTCAGTGAACAGATTACACAGTGTGAATAGGGACTGTCAGTGAACAGATTACACAGTGTGAACAGGGACTGTCAGTGAACAGATTACACAGTGTGAATAGGGACTGTCAGTGAACAGATTACACAGTGTGAATAGGGACTGTCAGTGAACAGATTACACAGTGTGAATAGGGACTGTCAGTGAACAGATTACACAGTGTGAATAGGGACTGTCAGTGAACAGATTACACAGTGTGAATAGGGACTGTCAGTGAACAGATTACACACTGTGAATAGGGACTGTCAGTGAACAGATTACACAGTGTGAATAGGGACTGTCAGTGAACAGATTACACACTGTAAATAGGGACTGTCAGTGAACAGATTACACAGTGTGAATAGGGACTGTCAGTGAACAGATTACACAGTGTGAATAGGGACTGTCAGTGAACAGATTACACACTGTGAATAGGGACTGTCAGTGAACAGATTACACAGTGTGAATAGGGACTGTCAGTGAACAGATTCCACACTGTGAATAGGGACTGTCAGTGAACAGATTACACACTGTGAATAGGGACTGTCAGTGAACAGATTACACAGTGTGAATAGGGACTGTCAGTGAACAGATTACACAGTGTGAATAGGGACTGTCAGTGAACAGATTACACACTGTGAATAGGGACTGTCAGTGAACAGATTACACACTGTGAATAGGGACTGTCAGTGAACAGATTACACAGTGTGAATAGGGACTGTCAGTGAACAGATTACACAGTGTGAATAGGGACTGTCAGTGAACAGATTACACAGTGTGAATAGGGACTGTCAGTGAACAGATTACACAGTGTGAATAGGGACTGTCAGTGAACAGATTACACGGTGTGAATACGGACTGTCAGTGAACAGATTACACACTGTGAATAGGGACTGTCAGTGAACAGATTACACAGTGTGAATAGGGACTGTCAGTGAACAGATTACACAGTGTGAATAGGGACTGTCAGTGAACAGATTACACAGTGTGAATAGGGACTGTCAGTGAACAGATTACACAGTGTGAATAGGGACTGTCAGTGAACAGATTACACAGTGTGAATAGGGACTGTCAGTGAACAGATTACACACTGTGAATAGGGACTGTCAGTGAACAGATTACACAGTGTGAATAGGGACTGTCAGTGAACAGATTACACACTGTGAATAGGGACTGTCAGTGAACAGATTACACAGTGTGAATAGGGACTGTCAGTGAACAGATTACACGGTGTGAATAGGGACTGTCAGTGAACAGATTACACACTGTGAATAGGGACTGTCAGTGAACAGATTACACAGTGTGAATAGGGACTGTCAGTGAACAGATTACACAGTGTGAATAGGGACTGTCAGTGAACAGATTACACAGTGTGAATAGGGACTGTCAGTGAACAGATTATACAGTGTGAATGGGGACTGTCAGTGAACAGATTACACAGTGTGAATAGGGACTGTCAGTGAACAGATTACACACTGTGAATAGGGACTGTCAGTGAACAGATTACACACTGTGAATAGGGACTGTCAGTGAACAGATTACACAGTGTGAATAGGGACTGTCAGTGAACAGATTACACAGTGTGAATAGGGACTGTCAGTGAACAGATTACACAGTGTGAATAGGGACTGTCAGTGAACAGATTACACACTGTGAATAGGGACTGTCAGTGAACAGATTACACAGTGTGAATAGGGACTGTCAGTGAACAGATTACACAGTGTGAATAGGGACTGTCAGTGAACAGATTACACAGTGTGAATAGGGACTGTCAGTGAACAGATTACACAGTGTGAATAGGGACTGTCAGTGAACAGATTACACAGTGTGAATAGGGACTGTCAGTGAACAGATTACACAGTGTGAATAGGGACTGTCAGTGAACAGAATACACAGTGTGAATAGGGACTGTCAGTGAACAGATTACACACTGTGAATAGGGACTGTCAGTGAACAGATTACACAGTGTGAATAGGGACTGTCAGTGAACAGATTACACACTGTGAATAGGGACTGTCAGTGAACAGATTACACACTGTGAATAGGGACTGTCAGTGAACAGATTACACAGTGTGAATAGGGACTGTCAGTGAACAGATTACACAGTGTGAATAGGGACTGTCAGTGAACAGATTACACAGTGTGAATAGGGACTGTCAGTGAACAGATTACACAGTGTGAATAGGGACTGTCAGTGAACAGATTACACAGTGTGAATAGGGACTGTCAGTGAACAGATTACACACTGTGAATAGGGACTGTCAGTGAACAGATTACACACTGTGAATAGGGACTGTCAGTGAACAGATTACACAGTGTGAATAGGGACTGTCAGTGAACAGATTACACAGTGTGAATAGGGACTGTCAGTGAACAGATTACACAGTGTGAATAGGGACTGTCAGTGAACAGATTACACAGTGTGAATAGGGACTGTCAGTGAACAGATTACACACTGTGAATAGGGACTGTCAGTGAACAGATTACACTCTGTGAATAGGGACTGTCAGTGAACAGATTACACAGTGTGAATAGGGACTGTCAGTGAACAGATTACACACTGTGAATAGGGACTGTCAGTGAACAGATTACACAGTGTGAATAGGGACTGTCAGTGAACAGATTACACAGTGTGAATAGGGACTGTCAGTGAACAGATTACACAGTGTGAATAGGGACTGTCAGTGAACAGATTACACACTGTGAATAGGGACTGTCAGTGAACAGATTACACAGTGTGAATAGGGACTGTCAGTGAACAGATTACACACTGTGAATAGGGACTGTCAGTGAACAGATTACACAGTGTGAATAGGGACTGTCAGTGAACAGATTACACAGTGTGAATAGGGACTGTCAGTGAACAGATTACACAGTGTGAATAGGGACTGTCAGTGAACAGATTACACAGTGTGAATAGGGACTGTCAGTGAACAGATTACACAGTGTGAATAGGGACTGTCAGTGAACAGATTACACAGTGTGAATAGGGACTGTCAGTGAACAGATTACACACTGTGAATAGGGACTGTCAGTGAACAGATTACACAGTGTGAATAGGGACTGTCAGTGAACAGATTACACAGTGTGAATAGGGACTGTCAGTGAACAGATTACACAGTGTGAATAGGGACTGTCAGTGAACAGATTACACAGTGTGAATAGGGACTGTCAGTGAACAGATTACACAGTGTGAATAGGGACTGTCAGTGAACAGATTACACAGTGTGAATGGGGACTGTCAGTGAACAGATTACACGGTGTGAATAGGGACTGTCAGTGAACAGATTACACAGTGTGAATAGGGACTGTCAGTGAACAGATTACACACTGTGAATAGGGACTGTCAGTGAACAGATTACACAGTGTGAATAGGGACTGTCAGTGAACAGATTACACAGTGTGAATAGGGACTGTCAGTGAACAGATTACACAGTGTGAATAGGGACTGTCAGTGAACAGATTACACACTGTGAATAGGGACTGTCAGTGAACAGATTACACACTGCGAATAGGGACTGTCAGTGAACAGATTACACAGTGTGAATAGGGACTGTCAGTGAACAGATTACACAGTGTGAATAGGGACTGTCAGTGAACAGATTACACAGTGTGAATAGGGACTGTCAGTGAACAGATTACACAGTGTGAATAGGGACTGTCAGTGAACAGATTACACAGTGTGAATAGGGACTGTCAGTGAACAGATTACACACTGTGAATAGGGACTGTCAGTGAACAGATTACACAGTGTGAATAGGGACTGTCAGTGAACAGATTACACACTGTGAATAGGGACTGTCAGTGAACAGATTACACAGTGTGAATAGGGACTGTCAGTGAACAGATTACACACTGTGAATAGGGACTGTCAGTGAACAGATTACACACTGTGAATAGGGACTGTCAGTGAACAGATTACACACTGTGAATAGGGACTGTCAGTGAACAGATTACACACTGTGAATAGGGACTGTCAGTGAACAGATTACACACTGTGAATAGGGACTGTCAGTGAACAGATTACACAGTGTGAATAGGGACTGTCAGTGAACAGATTACACACTGTGAATAGGGACTGTCAGTGAACAGATTACACACTGTGAATAGGGACTGTCAGTGAACAGATTACACAGTGTGAATAGGGACTGTCAGTGAACTGATTACACAGTGTGAATAGGGACTGTCAGTGAACAGATTACACAGTGTGAATAGGGACTGTCAGTGTACAGATTACACAGTGTGAATAGGGACTGTCAGTGAACAGATTACACACTGTGAATTGGGACTGTCAGTGAACAGATTACACAGTGTGAATAGGGACTGTCAGTGAACAGATTACACACTGTGAATAGGGACCGTCAGTGAACAGATTACACACTGTGAATAGGGACTGTCAGTGAACAGATTACACAGTGTGAATAGGGACTGTCAGTGAACAGATTACACAGTGTGAATAGGGACTGTCAGTGAACAGATTACACAGTGTGAATAGGGACTGTCAGTGAACAGATTACACAGTGTGAATAGGGACTGTCAGTGAACAGATTACACAGTGTGAATAGGGACTGTCAGTGAACAGATTACACAGTGTGAATAGGGACAGTCAGTGAACAGATTACACACTGTGAATAGGGACTGTCAGTGAACAGATTACACACTGTGAATAGGGACTGTCAGTGAACTGATTACACAGTGTGAATAGGGACTGTCAGTGAACAGATTACACAGTGTGAATAGGGACTGTCAGTGTACAGATTACACAGTGTGAATAGGGACTGTCAGTGAACAGATTACACACTGTGAATAGGGACTGTCAGTGAACAGATTACACAGTGTGAATAGGGACTGTCAGTGAACAGATTACACAGTGTGAATAGGGACTGTCAGTGAACAGATTACACACTGTGAATAGGGACCGTCAGTGAACAGATTACACACTGTGAATAGGGACTGTCAGTGAACAGATTACACAGTGTGAATAGGGACTGTCAGTGAACAGATTACACAGTGTGAATAGGGACTGTCAGTGAACAGATTACACAGTGTGAATAGGGACTGTCAGTGAACAGATTACACAGTGTGAATAGGGACTGTCAGTGAACAGATTACACAGTGTGAATAGGGACTGTCAGTGAACAGATTACACAGTTTGAATTGGGACTGTCAGTGAACAGATTACACAGTGTGAATAGGGACTGTCAGTGAACAGATTACACAGTGTGAATAGGGACTGTCAGTGAACAGATTACACACTGTGAATAGGGACTGTCAGTGAACAGATTACACAGTGTGAATAGGGACTGTCAGTGAACAGATTACACAGTGTGAATAGGGACTGTCAGTGAACAGATTACACAGTGTGAATAGGGACTGTCAGTGAACAGATTACACAGTGTGAATAGGGACTGTCAGTGAACAGATTACACAGTGTGAATAGGGACTGCCAGTGAACAGATTACACAGTGTGAATAGGGACTGTCAGTGAACAGATCACACAGTGTGAATAGGGACTGTCAGTGAACAGATTACACAGTGTGAATAGGGACTGTCAGTGAACAGATTACACAGTGTGAATAGGGACTGTCAGTGAACAGATTACACACTGTCAATAGGGACTGTCAGTGAACAGATTACACAGTGTGAATAGGGACTGTCAGTGAACAGATTACACACTGTGAATAGGGACTGTCAGTGAACAGATTACACAGTGTGAATAGGGACTGTCAGTGAACAGATTACACACTGTGAATAGGGGCTGTCTGTGAACAGATTGCACAGTGTGAATAGGGACTGTCAGTGAACAGATTACACACGGTGAATAGGGACTGTCAGTGAACAGATTACACAGTGTGAATAGGGACTGTCAGTGAACAGATTACACAGTGTGAATAGGGACTGTCAGTGAACAGATTACACAGTGTGAATAGGGACTGTCAGTGAACAGATTACACAGTGTGAACAGGGACTGTCAGTGAACAGATTACACACTGTGAATAGGGACTGTCAGTGAACAGATTACACAGTGTAAATAGGGACTGTCAGTGAACAGATTACACAGTGTGAATAGGGACTGTCAGTGAACAGATTACACAGTGTGAATAGGGACTGTCAGTGAACAGATTACACACTGTGAATAGGGACTGTCAGTGAACAGATTACACAGTGTAAATAGGGACTGTCAGTGAACAGATTACACAGTGTGAATAGGGACTGTCAGTGAACAGATTACACAGTGTGAATAGGGACTGTCAGTGAACAGATTACACAGTGTGAATAGGGACTGTCAGTGAACAGATTACACAGTGTGAACAGGGACTGTCAGTGAACAGATTACACACTGTGAATAGGGACTGTCAGTGAACAGATTACACAGTGTGAATAGGGACTGTCAGTGAACAGATTACACAGTGTGAATAGGGACTGTCAGTGAACAGATTACACAGTGTGAATAGGGACGGTCAGTGAACAGATTACACACTGTGAATAGGGACTGTCAGTGAACAGATTACACAGTGTGAATAGGGACTGTCAGTGAACAGATTACACACTGTGAACAGGGACTGTCAGTGAACAGATTACACAGTGTGAATAGGGACTGTCAGTGAACAGATTACACAGTGTGAATAGGGACTGTCAGTGAACAGATTACACAGTGTGAATAGGGACTGTCAGTGAACAGATTACACAGTGTGAATAGGGACGGTCAGTGAACAGATTACACACTGTGAATAGGGACTGTCAGTGAACAGATTACACAGTGTGAATAGGGACTGTCAGTGAACAGATTACACAGTGTGAATAGGGACTGTCAGTGAACAGATTACACACTGTGAACAGGGACTGTCAGTGAACAGATTACACAGTGTGAATAGGGACTGTCAGTGAACAGATTACACAGTGTGAATAGGGACTGTCAGTGAACAGATTACACAGTGTGAATCGGGACTGTCAGTGAACAGATTACACAGTGTGAATAGGGACGGTCAGTGAACAGATTACACACTGTGAACAGAGACTGTCAGTGAACAGATTACACAGTGTGAATAGGGACTGTCAGTGAACAGATTACACAGTGTGAATAGGGACTGTCAGTGAACAGATTACACAGTGTGAATAGGGACTGTCAGTGAACAGATTACACAGTGTGAACAGGGACTGTCAGTGAACAGATTACACAGTGTGAATAGGGACTGTCAGTGAACAGATTACACAGTGTGAATAGGGACTGTCAGTGAACAGATTACACAGTGTGAATAGGGACGGTCAGTGAACAGATTACACACTGTGAATAGGGACTGTCAGTGAACAGATTACACAGTGTGAATAGGGACTGTCAGTGAACAGATTACACACTGTGAACAGGGACTGTCAGTGAACAGATTACACAGTGTGAATAGGGACTGTCAGTGAACAGATTACACAGTGTGAATAGGGACTGTCAGTGAACAGATTACACAGTGTGAATAGGGACTGTCAGTGAACAGATTACACAGTGTGAATAGGGACGGTCAGTGAACAGATTACACACTGTGAATAGGGACTGTCAGTGAACAGATTACACAGTGTGAATAGGGACTGTCAGTGAACAGATTACACAGTGTGAATAGGGACTGTCAGTGAACAGATTACACACTGTGAACAGGGACTGTCAGTGAACAGATTACACAGTGTGAATAGGGACTGTCAGTGAACAGATTACACAGTGTGAATAGGGACTGTCAGTGAACAGATTACACAGTGTGAATAGGGACTGTCAGTGAACAGATTACACAGTGTGAATAGGGACGGTCAGTGAACAGATTACACACTGTGAACAGGGACTGTCAGTGAACAGATTACACAGTGTGAATAGGGACTGTCAGTGAACAGATTACACAGTGTGAATAGGGACTGTCAGTGAACAGATTACACAGTGTGAATAGGGACTGTCAGTGAACAGATGACACAGTGTGAATAGGGACTGTCAGTGAACAGATTACACAGTGTGAATAGGGACTGTCAGTGAACAGATTACACAGTGTGAATAGGGACTGTCAGTGAACAGATTACACGGTGTGAATAGGGACTGTCAGTGAACAGATTACACACTGTGAATAGGGACTGTCAGTGAACAGATTACACACTGTGAATAGGGACTGTCAGTGAACAGATTACACAGTGTGAATAGGGACTGTCAGTGAACAGATTACACAGTGTGAATAGGGACTGTCAGTGAACAGATTACACACTGTGAACAGGGACTGTCAGTGAACAGATTACACAGTGTGAATAGGGACTGTCAGTGAACAGATTACACAGTGTGAATAGGGACTGTCAGTGAACAGATTACACAGTGTGAATAGGGACTGTCAGTGAACAGATTACACAGTGTGAATAGGGACGGTCAGTGAACAGATTACACACTGTGAACAGGGACTGTCAGTGAACAGATTACACAGTGTGAATAGGGACTGTCAGTGAACAGATTACACAGTGTGAATAGGGACTGTCAGTGAACAGATTACACAGTGTGAATAGGGACTGTCAGTGAACAGATGACACAGTGTGAATAGGGACTGTCAGTGAACAGATTACACAGTGTGAATAGGGACTGTCAGTGAACAGATTACACAGTGTGAATAGGGACTGTCAGTGAACAGATTACACGGTGTGAATAGGGACTGTCAGTGAACAGATTACACAGTGTGAATAGGGACTGTCAGTGAACAGATTACACACTGTGAATAGGGACTGTCAGTGAACAGATTACACAGTGTGAATAGGGACTGTCAGTGAACAGATTACACACTGTGAATAGGGACTGTCAGTGAACAGATTACACACTGTGAATAGGAGGGACTTTCACGGGATATCTGATCATCATTTTCTGACCACACAGATACAATCCGTGTGAAACTTTTCTGAACATGAAGCTGAGCTTTGTCACTCCTACCTGAACAATTGTGAGCTCTGTCACTCCTATCTGAACAATTGTAAGCTGTGTCACTCCTATCTGAACAATTGTGAGCTCTGTCACTCCTGTCTGAGCAACTGTGAGCTCTGTCACTCCTTCCTGAACAATTGTGAGCTCTGTCACTCCTACCTGAACAATTGTGAGCTCTGTCACTCCTACCTGAACAATTGCGAGCTCTTTCACTCGTCCCTGAACAATTGTGAGCTCTGTTACTCCTACCTGAACAATTGTGAGCACTGTCACTCCTACCTGAACAGTTGTGAGCTCCGTTATTCCTACCTGAACAGTTGTGAGCTCCGTTATTCCTACCTGAACAGTTGTGAGATTCGTTACTCCTACCTGAACAGTTGTGAGCTCTGACACTCCGACCTGAACAATAGTGAGCTCTTTTCCTCCTACCTGTAGAATTGTGAGCTCTGTCACTCCTACCTGAACAATTGTGAGCCCTGTCACTCCTTCCTGAACAATTGTGAGCTCTGTTACTCCTACCTGAACAATTGTGAGCTCTCTTACTCCTACCTGAACAATAGTGAGTTCTGTTCCTCCTACCTGTAGAATTGTGAGCCCTGTCACTCCTTCCTGAACAGTTGTGAGCTCTGTTACTCCTACCTGAACAATTGTGAGCCCTGTCACTCCTACCTGAACAATTTTGAGCTCTGTTACTCCTACCTGAACAATTGTGAGCTCTCTTACTCCTACCTGAACAATTGTGAGCTCTGTTACTCCTACCTGAAGAATTGTGAGCTCTGTCACTCCTACCTGAACAATTGTGAACTCTGTCACTCCTATCTGAACAATTGTGAGCTCTGTCGCTCCTCTCTGAACAATTGTGAGCTCTGTCACTCCTTCCTGAACAATTGTGAGCTCTGTCACTCCTACCTGAACAGTTGTGAGCTCTGTCACTCCTCCCTGAACAATTGTGAGCTCTGTTACTCCTACCTGAAGAATTGTGAGCTCTGTCGCTCCTACCTGAACAATTGTGAGCTCTGTCACTCCTACCTGAAAAATTTTGACCTCTGTCACTCCTTCTTGAACAGTTGTGAGCTCTGTTACTCCTACCTGAAGAATTGTGAGCTCTGTCGCTCCTACCTGAACAATTGTGAGCTCTGTCACTCCTACCTGAAGAATTGTGAGCTCTGTCGCTCCTACCTGAACAATTGTGAGCTCTGTTACTCCTACCTGAAGAATTGTGAGCTCTGTCGCTCCTACCTGAACAATTGTGAGCTCTGTCACTCCTACCTGAAAAATTTTGACCTCTGTCACTCCTTCTTGAACAGTTGTGAGCTCTGTCACTCCTACCTGAAGAATTGTGAGCTCTGTCGCTCCTACCTGAACAATTGTGAGCTCTGTTACTCCTACCTGAACAATTGTGAGCTCTGTTACTCCTACCTGAACAATTGTGAGCTCTGTTACTCCTACCTGAACAATTGTGAGCTCTGTCACTCCCAGCTGAACAATTGTGAGCTCTGTCACTCCCAGCTGAACAATTGTGAGCTCTGTCACTCCCAGCTGAACAATTGTGAGCTCTGTCAGATCGTTACTGACCTCGGCCACTAGATGGCAGCCGAGTCCTGCAGCTCAGTGCCTGTCAGTCTGCCCGTCTGCCCGTCTGCTGCAGGTAAATCAGTCTCTCCGCAGGGTCCTCAGTTTCCTCTCTTGGTGTTGGTTTATATCAACTGCTAAATCAACACGGATTTATGAAGGGGAAATCGTGTTTGACAAATCTATCAGAGTTTTTTGAGGGTGTAACGAGCAGGGTAGATAAAGGGGAACCAGTGGATGTCGTATATTTGGATTTTCAAAATGCTTTTGATAAGGAGCCACGTAAAAAGATGTTACACAAGATAAGGGCTCATGGGGTTGGGGTTAATATATCAGCATGGATAGAGGATTGGTTAACAGACAGAAAACAGAGTAGGGATAAACGGGTCATTTTCGGGTTGGCAGGCTGTAACTAGTGGGGTGCCGCAGGGATCAGTGCTTGGGCCTCAGCTATTTACAATCTATATTAATGACTTAGATGAAGGGACCGAGTGTAATGTATCCAAGTTTGCTGATGATACAAAGCTAGGTGGGAAAGTAAGCTGTGAGGAGGACACAAAGAGTCTGCAAAGGGATAGAGTCAGGTTAAGTGAGTGGGCAAGAAGGTGGCAGATGGAGTATAATGTGGGGAAATGTGAGGTTATTCACTTTGGTAGGAAGAATAGAAAAACAGAATATTTTTTAAATGGTGAGAAACTATTAAATGTTGGTATTCAGAGAGATCTGGGTGTCTTTGTACAAGAAACACAAAAAGTTAACATGCAGGTACAGCAGGCAATTAGGAAGGGAAATGGCATGTTGGCCTTTATTGCAAGGGTGATGGAGTACAAGTTAAGGAAGTCTTACTACAATTGTACAGGGCTTTGGTGAGACCTCACCTGGAGTACTGTGTACAGTTTTGGTCTCCTTATCTAGGGAAGGATATACTTGCCTTGGGGGGGTGCAACGAAGGTTCACTAGATTAATTCCTGGGATGAGAGGGTTGTCCTATGTGGAGAGATTGAGTAGAATGGGCCTATACTCTCTGGAGTTTAGAAGAATGAGAGGTGATCTCATTGAATCATATAAGATTCCGTGAGGGCTTGACAGGGTAAATGCTGAGAGGATGTTTCCCCTGGTTGGAGAGTCTCGAACTAGGGGACATAGTCTCAGAATAAGGGGTCGGACATTTAAGACTGAGATGAAGAGGAATTTCTTCACTCAGAGGGTTGTGAATCTTTGGAATTCTCTACCCCAGAGGGCTGTGGATGCTGAGTCACTGAGTATATTCAAGGCTGAAATCGATAGATTTTTGGACTCTTGGGGAATCAAGGGATATGGGGATCAGGCAGGAAAGTGGAGTTGAGGTTGAAGATCAGCCATGATCTGATTGAATGGCGGAGCAGGCTCGAGGGGCCGAATGGCCTACTCCTGCTCCTATTTCTTATGTTCTTATGTTCTTAAATCCACCCTCCCCATGTTACCCCTCTCCCCCTCTCCTCCCCGTGGTACCCTTCTCCCTAATCGCTCCCCTTATTAACTCTCCTCCTCATCCCTGCCCCTTGCTACCTCACTCCCCTCCTTCATAAAGCATTGTGAAGGCCTATCCCCTGCAGCTTGTTTGCAGTGTGCGGCTGTATGGGGAGTCGCGGACTGCGCAGTCCCCATGGACATCGAACAATCAGCTTCCTTACCCAGGCTGTGGTTGGTGGAAGGGGAGACCCCGGTCTCTATTTTCACACTTGTATTGCAGCAGCTGTGAGCCACTCGGTCCTGGGATCCTGCGGGACTGAGTGGACCATTTGCTTCCCTCTCGTAGCCTCTCGCTGCACAAATCCTGCTGTTGGGGAGATCCCTGCTCGATTCCAGCAGCGGGTTCGATATGTGCAGAAACACTCTGTTATCTCCTGCAAGGCACGAGGGTTGGCAAATGTTACTTTTGAAAAGAACCAGAGGGTTCTCACGCAGCGAGTTGTGAGGGTCTGGAACTCACTGCCTGAGAGGGCGGTGGAAGCAGATTCAACAATAACTTTCAAAAGGGAATCGGAGAAATACTTGAAGGGAAAAAATTTACAGGGTTAAGGGGAAAGAGCAGGGGAGTGGGACTAATTGGAGAGCTCTTTCAAAGAGCCAGCACAGGCACGACGGGCCGAACGGCCTCCTCCTGTGCTGTACGATTCTATCTTGCATTCATATATCCCATTTCTCAGCCCGATGAATTACTCTCGGAGTGCACTCACTGCCATGTCAACACAGGCAGCTTGTGTGAAATCAGCGTTTGCTTCACCCATGTCTCAACCCCAACCCAAGTGTTTATTCCATGACCAGATTTTCTGCTCAAGTCTCTGGAGTGGGGCTTAAGATCCGCGACCTTCGGACTTGGGGGCAGTACCACCGAGCCAAAGCTGACTGTGACTGTCGGCTGTAATGTTTGATCTATCACACACTCAGAAACATCCAATGACCACCGCAGCACGGAGCAACTTAGTGCAGTCAGACTGTGAACCATTTTGGTGGAGTGACAGATCGCAGTCTCAGCTTCCCGACCCCCCACCCCGCCAACAGCCCCCGCAGCCTCTCAGCCTCGGCGTCTGGGAATTCTCGGTGCGAGCTGAGGGAGTGCTGGGGCCTGGATCTGATCAGGGTGCCTGTCTCATTTACAGACAGGAACCCGACTCGTCAGCGGACTGACAGGGGCACTGTCGGCCCCCCTAGGCCGGAGTCCCTTAGTGCAGCTGAGTGGTACAGGAAGGCCCCCTGTCCCATCCCTCACATTCTCTG
The DNA here is from genome assembly GCF_035084215.1 of Heptranchias perlo. Classification (NCBI taxonomy): domain Eukaryota; kingdom Metazoa; phylum Chordata; class Chondrichthyes; order Hexanchiformes; family Hexanchidae; genus Heptranchias; species Heptranchias perlo. The sequence goes on from NW_027139363.1 coordinate 23,187, forward strand.
AGTTAGCTGATCTCAGGTAGGATGAGGGTGAGGGGGTGGGGGGCTACTATTAGCCTCAGTACTCCCAGGTTAGCAAGGGGGAAATCAGCCCAGCTTCCCATTGTTGATCACTAGCCTGTGACTCCCACACCCCCCCCCCTGGAAAATTCCCCTGTGTGGGACAGTTTGTGAAGAAGGGATCGGGCTCGGTTGCGGTGCCTCATGCAATCGAATAGCTTGCCAACACTCAGTGCCTGGGCTCAAGAGGTTCGAAGGGGTCTGTATCTACATTGTAGAGATGGGGGGTTGAGTTTTGAGTGGGGGAGACACATCACCTTCATATTATTGATGACTATAAGACAATGCAGCAAGGTCGTGAGTCCAGCACTCCCAGCAAGCTGGGAAAAGGGGTGAAAATAGGAATGAGAGGCAAATGGGAAATTACAGAATGAGGTGGGCAAGATGTGAGAGTGGGCAGAACATTGAGAGACGGAAATTAATACAGACAACTGGAAACTACTGGACACAGGAAGGACAAATGGCCATTACATCGACTCCATTAATGGGGTGAAACAGCAACTCAACACTCAACACATCCAATCAATGCAGAGCAACTCAACACATCCAATCAATGCAGAGCAACTCAACACATCCAATCAATGAAGAGCATCTCATCACTCAACACATCCAATCAATGAAGAGCAACTCAACACATCCAATCAATGGAGAGCAACTCAACACTCAACACATCCAATCAATGGAGAGCAACTCAACACATCCAATCAATGGAGAGCAACTCAACACTCAACACATCCAATCAATGAAGAGCAACTCAACACATCCAATCAATGGAGAGCAACTCAACACTCAACACATCCAATCAATGGAGAGCAACTCAACACTCAACACATCCAATCAATGGAGAGCAACTCAACACATCCAATCAATGGAGAGCAACTCAACACTCAACACATCCAATCAATGGAGAGCAACTCAACACTCAACACATCCAATCAATGCAGAGCAACTCAACACATCCAATCAATGAAGAGCATCTCATCACTCAACACATCCAATCAATGAAGAGCAACTCAACACATCCAATCAATGGAGAGCAACTCAACACTCAACACATCCAATCAATGGAGAGCAACTCAACACATCCAATCAATGGAGAGCAACTCAACACTCAACACATCCAATCAATGAAGAGCAACTCAACACATCCAATCAATGGAGAGCAACTCAACACTCAACACATCCAATCAATGGAGAGCAACTCAACACTCAACACATCCAATCAATGGAGAGCAACTCAACACTCAACACATCCAATCAATGGAGAGCAACTCAACACTCAACACATCCAATCAATGGAGAGCAACTCAACACATCCAATCAATGGAGAGCAACTCAACACTCAACACATCCAATCAATGAAGAGCAACTCAACACATCCAATCAATGGAGAGCAACTCAACACTCAACACATCCAATCAATGGAGAGCAACTCAACACATCCAATCAATGGAGAGCAACTCAACACATCCAATCAATGGAGAGCAACTCAACACTCAACCCATCCAATCAATGAAGAGCAACTCAACACATCCAATCAATGGAGAGCAAATCAACACTCAACACATCCAATCAATGGAGAGCAACTCAACACATCCAATCAATGGAGAGCAACTCAACACATCCAATCAATGGAGAGCAACTCAACACTCAACCCATCCAATCAATGAAGAGCAACTCAACACATCCAATCAATGGAGAGCAAATCAACACTCAACACATCCAATCAATGGAGAGCAACTCAACACATCCAATCAATGGAGAGCAACTCAACACTCAACACATCCAATCAATGGAGAGCAGCAATCAAGCCAATAGGATGTTGAAGAATAGTCAAAACAGTAAGACACAAGTCAGAGTGAGTCCTGATCACACTGTACGGGGCTCTGGGGGGAATGGACCCTGAGCACTGGGTCTGGTCCTGATCACACTGTACGGGGCTCAGGGGGGGAATGGACCCTGAGCACTGGGTCTGGTCCTGATCACACTGTACGGGGCTCTGGGGGGAATGGACCCTGAGCACTGGGTCTGGTCCTGATCACACTGTACGGGGCTCTGGGGGGAATGGACCCTGAGCACTGGGTCTGGTCCTGATCAAACTGTACGGGGCTCTGGGGGGAATGGACCCTGAGCACTGGGTCTGGTCCTGATCACACTGTACGAGGCTCTGGGGGGAATGGACCCTGAGCACTGGGTCTGGTCCTGATCACACTGTACGGGGCTCTGGGGGGAATGGACCCTGAGCACTGGGTCTGGTCCTGATCACACTGTACGGGGCTCTGGGGGGAATGGACCCTGAGCACTGGGTCTGGTCCTGATCACACTGTACGGGGCTCTGGGAGGAATGGACCCTGAGCACTGGGTCTGGTCCTGATCACACTGTACGGGGCTCTGGGGGGAATGGACCCTGAGCACTGGGTCTGGTCCTGATCACACTGTACGAGGCTCTGGGGGGAATGGACCCTGAGCACTGGGTCTGGTCCTGATCACACTGTACGGGGCTCTGGGGGGAATGGACCCTGAGCACTGGGTCTGGTCCTGATCACACTGTACGGGGCTCTGGGGGGAACGGACCCTGAGCACTGGGTCTGGTCCTGATCAAACTGTACGGGGCTCTGGGAGGAATGGACCCTGAGCACTGGGTCTGGTCCTGATCACACTGTACGGGGCTCTGGGGGGAATGGATCCTGAGCACTGGGTCTGGTCCTGATCAAACTGTACGGGGCTCTGGGAGGAATGGACCCTGAGCACTGGGTCTGGTCCTGATCAAACTGTACGGGGCTCTGGGAGGAACGGACCCTGAGCACTGGGTCTGGTCCTGATCAAACTGTACGGGGCTCTGGGGGGGAATGGACCCTGAGCACTGGGTCTGGTCCTGATCAAACTGTACGGGGACTCTGGGGGGAATGGACCCTGCGCACTGGGTCTGGTCCTGATCAAACTGTACGGGGACTCTGGGAGGAACGGACCCTGAGCACTGGGTCTGGTCCTGATCAAACTGTACGGGGACTCTGGGAGGAATGGACCCTGAGCACTGGGTCTGGTCCTGATCACACTGTACGAGGCTCTGGGAGGAATGGACCCTGAGCACTGGGTCTGGTCCTGATCACACTGTACGGGGACTCTGGGAGGAATGGACCCTGAGCACTGGGTCTGGTCCTGATCAAACTGTACGGGGCTCTGGGGGGAATGGATCCTGAGCACTGGGTCTGGTCCTGATCAAACTGTACGGGGGCTCTGGGAGGAACGGACCCTGAGCACTGGGTCTGGTCCTGATCAAACTGTACGGGGCTCTGGGAGGAATGGACCCTGAGCACTGGGTCTGGTCCTGATCAAACTGTACGGGGCTCTGGGAGGAATGGATCCTGAGCACTGGGTCTGGTCCTGATCAAACTGTACGGGGGCTCTGGGGGGAATGGACCCTGAGCACTGGGTCTGGTCCTGGTTTCGAGACACAAGGGAGATATTCAACCACTGGAGGCGGTGCAGAGAAGAGCCAGGAGTCTGATCACCGGTATCAGGGGTCTGGTGATGAGGAAAGACTGGAGAGGTGATTTTCTCGAGGGATATGAGACAGTTAATGGAAAGGAAAAGGTAAATCAGGAATATTACATTAAATTAAGGAGTGGGAGCAGGAGAAGGGGACACAGGTTCAAATGAATGAAGGGTAATTGCTGAACTGATATCAGGAAAAACTCCCCCACACAGAGTGTGATCAACATCTGGAACTGACTCCCAGATACAGGAGTGGAAGGAAAAGCCCCAGAATCATTGAAGAAAGAATTGGATTTTTCAATGCGGGGGTGTTAGGATCTGTCTGGATGGATGAATTAAGATGGGCCGAACGGCCTTGCTTGTCTGGTATGATCCTGTGGTCTTGCGGTGAGGGGCTGCTCACACTGCAAATGCTGGCACTGTAATTAGGTATTGCCGGCCAGTCGGGTGTCTCCTGCAGCCTTACCCCAAGCTGACTGAGTGAGTGGCAGTCACAGAGCATTGCTGACACACAGGGCACTGGGCAAAAGGGGACCAGGCAACAGAGAGCAGGAACACAGCTGAGCAGCGAGAGGGCAATGCCTCACAGCCACAGCTCCAATCAACCCCTCCGGGGGCCGCAGGCCGACAGGAAATTCCCAGAGTGTGTCAGTGCCAGATTCAGGGGCTCGACAGACTGGGTCCTCACACTCATCTGTCTCCCCGTAGTGTTGGGGAGTTTAGGAATGTGGGGATTTGGAGGGAGGGAATAGCTGTGCTCGCTGACCTCCATTGACGACGCCTCCATTTTAAAGTTCACACCCTTGTGTTCAAATCCCCCCATGGCCTCGTCCCCTCCCTATCTCTGAAACCTCCTCCATCCCTGGGACCCTCCGAGATCTCTGTAACCTCCTCCATCCCTGTGACCCTCCGAGATCTCTGTAACCTCCTCCAGCCCTACAACCCCCCGAGATCTCTGTAACCTCCTCCAGCCCTACGACCCTCCGAGATCTCTGTAACCTCCTCCAGCCCGATGACCCTCTGAGATCTCTGTAACCTCCTCCAGCCCTACAACCCTCTGAGATCTCTGTAACCTCCTCCATCCCTGTGACCCTCCGAGATCTCTGTAACCTCCTCCAGCCCCACAACCCTCTGAGATCTCTGTAACCTCCTCCAGCCCTACAACACTCCGAGATCTCTGTAACCTCCTCCAGCCCTACAACCCTCTGAGATCTCTGTAACCTCCTCCAGCCCTACGACCCTCCGAGATCTCTGTAACCTCCTCCAGCCCTACAACCCTCCGAGATCTCTGTAACCTCCTCCAGCCCTACAACCCTCCGAGATCTCTGTAACCTCCTCCAGCCCTACAACCCTCTGAGATCTCTGTAACCTCCTCCAGCCCCACAACCCTCTGAGATCTCTGTAACCTCCTCCAGCCCTACGACCCTCCGAGATCTCTGTAACCTCCTCCAGCCCTACAACCCTCCGAGATCTCTGCACTCCCCCAATTCTGGCCTCTTGTCCATCCCCGATTTTAATCACTCCACCATTGGCGGCCATGCCTTCAGCTGCCGAGGCCCTGAGCTCTGGAATTCCCTCCCTAAACCTCTCCCTCTCTCTACCTCTCTCTCCTCCTTTAAGACGCTCCTTAAAACCTCCCTCTTTGACCAGGCTTTTGGTCACCTGTCCTAATATCTCCTTATGTGGCTCGGTGTTAAGTTTTGTTTGATAATCGCCCCTGGGAAGGGCCTTGGGACATTTTACTCCATTAAAGGCACGGTATAAACGGGAGCTTTTGATGTCCTTCATCCAGCTCCCCGTCTCATTCTAGACCCTGATTCAGGACCCTGAAGTCCAGGCAAAATCCCAGAAACAACCAAGAGCTCTCTGTTCGCAAAACTAAAACTCTGAAGGTCAGCTTTCACGTTTATTGATTCCCCAATTTTTGTCCCCTTCTCCCCGAAAGGTGCTGGATTGTGCTGGTAATGGTGGGATGGGAGGAGGGGGGTTTGTTGAGTCAGGTATACGGGTTCGATGGGACACAGCCAAGAGGCCACGGTCCCTGTGTGAGCCGAGACAGTGAGAATCAGTGGGCTATTTGACCATGGGGAGTATCACATCCAAGCCCAATCGTCTCTTCACCTGATTGCCACGTGCGCACTCACTCGTGTACAGACATACACACACTCGTGCGCACACGTACACACACTCGTGCGCACACGTACACACACTCGTGCGCACACGTACACACACTCGTGCACACACACACACTCGTGCACATACAAACACACACTCGTGCACACACAAACACACACTTGTGCACACACATAGACACAGTCATGCACACACGTACACACACTTGTGCACACAGGCATACATAGTTGTGCGCACGCATACATACACACTCGTGGACATGTGTACACATGTACATGCACTAGTGCACGTGTATACATACAATCATATGCACACACATGTCCACACACACACTTTCCAACAAATCACAACTCTTTTAGAGAAAATGATATTTGAGATTATGTATCTTGACGGATTAGTGACGGTCTGGTCCCCATGTATAGCAGTGAGAGCTGGGTGACCTCACCCAGACACCACCCTTACCCTGACCCTCCCGTCTGTCTACAGTCCTGTTTAACCTTCCCTGACCCTCCCGTCTGTCCACAGTCCTGTTTAACCTTCCCTGACCCTCCCGTCTGTCTACAGTCCTGTTTAACCTTCCCTTACCCTCCCGTCTGTCCACAGTCCTGTTTAACCTTCCCTGACCCTCCCGTCTGTCTACAGTCCTGTTTAACCTTCCCTGACCCTCCCGTCTGTCTACAGTCCTGTTTAACCTTCCCCTGACCCCCCCCGTCTGTCCACAGTCCTGTTTAACCTTCCCCTACCCTCCCGTCTGTCTACAGTCCTGTTTAACCTTCCCTGACCCTCCCGTCTGTCTACAGTCCTGTTTAACCTTCCCCTACCCTCCCGTCTGTCTACAGTCCTGTTTAACCTTCCCTTACCCTCCCGTCTGTCTACAGTCCTGTTTAACCTTCCCTTACCCTCCCGTCTGTCTACAGTCCTGTTTAACCTTCCCTTACCCTCCCGTCTGTCCACAGTCCTGTTTAACCTTACCCTACCCTCCCGTCTGTCTACAGTCCTGTTTAACCTTACCCTACCCTCCCGTCTGTCTACAGTCCTGTTTAACCTTACCCTACCCTCCCGTCTGTCTACAGTCCTGTTTAACCTTACCCTACCCTCCCGTCTGTCTACAGTCCTGTTTAACCTTACCCTACCCTCCCGTCTGTCTACAGTCCTGTTTAACCTTACCCTACCCTCCCGTCTGTCCACAGTCCTGTTTAACCTTCCCCTACCCTCCCGTCTGTCCACAGTCCTGTTTAACCTTACCCTACCCTCCCGTCTGTCTACAGTCCTGTTTAACCTTACCCTACCCTCCCGTCTGTCCACAGTCCTGTTTAACCTTCCCTGACCCTCCCGTCTGTCTACAGTCCTGTTTAACCTTACCCTACCCTCCCGTCTGTCTACAGTCCTGTTTAACCTTACCCTACCCTCCCGTCTGTCCACAGTCCTGTTTAACCTTCCCTTACCCTCCCGTCTGTCTACAGTCCTGTTTAACCTTACCCTACCCTCCCGTCTGTCCACAGTCCTGTTTAACCTTACCCTACCCTCCCGTCTGTCCACAGTCCTGTTTAACCTTACCCTACCCTCCCTTCTGTCCACAGTTCTGTTTAACCTTACCCTACCCTCCCGTCTGTCCACAGTCCTGTTTAACCTTCCCTGACCCTCCCGTCTGTCTACAGTCCTGTTTAACCTTCCCCTACCCTCCCGTCTGTCTACAGTCCTGTTTAACCTTCCCCTGCCCTCCCGTCTGTCTACAGTCCTGTTTAACCTTCCCTGACCCTCCCGTCTGTCCACAGCCTGTTGGTTCCCTGGACTCTGACGTTCCCACAGAGCAGTGTATTGTGTGGAGAATGAGAGAGTGGGTGTGAGGTCAGGCTGATTTGTGACTGCGATGGAATTGTAATTGCAGTTTGTGTGAGAGTATTTTGCTGACTGGGGGGTTCAGTGAGGGTTCTCAGTGCTCCTGGACAAAACACAGCAAGAAGGAGAATTTATAAAGCTGATCCAGAGAGAGGAGGAAAGATCGAGCTTTAATTCCAGGTCTGTTCTGAGTTAGTTTGACCTCAGGTGCAGCATTACAAATCAGCCTCCACATCCTCTCCCTTCACTCCTGCAATAGGAAGTGGGAGAAACATCAGCCAGGGATCCTGCTCCCTGGGCCCCTGCCTCACACATGTGTGTCCATGTGTATGTCTCCGTATCTCTGTGTCTGTCTGTGTGTGTCTCTGTGTGTCTGTTCCTGTGTGTGTGTGTGTCTGAGTGTCTCTGTCTGTCGCGGTGTTTGTGCCTGTCTGTGTGTATCTGTGTATGTGTCTGTCTCTGTCTGTGTCTGTGTGTCTGTCTGTGTTTCTGTGCATGTGTGTCTGTGTGTGTGTGTGTCTTTGTATGTCTGTGTCTGTGTGTGTGTGTGTCTGTGTGCGTGTGTCTGTGTGTGTGTGTGTCTGTGTGCGTGTGTCTGTGTGTGTGTCTGTGTGTGTGTGTGTCTTTGTATGTCTGTGTGTGTGTGTCTGTGTGTGTGTGTGTCTGTGTGCGTGTGTCTGTGTGTGTGTGTCTGTGTGTGTGTGTGTCTGTGTGTATGTGTGTGTGTCTGTGTCTCTGTGTGAGTGTGTCTGTGTGTGTGTGTGTCTGTGTGCGTGTGTGTGTGTTTGTGAGTGCGTCTCTGTGTGAGTGTGTGTGTGTGTGTATGTCTGTGTGCGTGTGAGTGTGTCTGTGTGTGTGTGTGTCTCTGTGTGTGTGTGTGTCTGTGTGTGTGTCTCTGTGTGAGTGTGTCTGTGTGTGTGTGTGTCTGTGTGCGTGTGTGTGTGTCTGTGTGTGTGTCTCTGTGTGAGTGTGTCTGTGTCTGTGTGTGTGTCTCTGTGTGAGTGTGTCTGTGTCTGTGTGTGTCTCTGTGGCAGTGTGTGTGTCTGTGTCTCTGTGTGTGTGTTTGTGAGTGCGTCTCTGTGTGAGTGTGTGTGTGTGTATGTCTGTGTGCGTGTGTCTGTGTGAGTGTGTCTGTGTGTGTGTGTGTCTCTGTGTGAGTGTGTCTCTGTGTATGTGTGTGTGTCTGTGTGTGTGTGTGTGTGTGTCTGTGTGTGTGTGTGTGTGTCTCTGTGTCAGTGTGTGTGTGTCTGTGTCTCTGTGTCAGTGTGTATGTGTGTGTGTGTGTCTGTGTCTCTGTGTGAGTGTGTCTCTGTGTATGTGTGTGTGTCTGTGTGTGTGTGTGTGTCTCTGTGTGAGTGTGTCTCTGTGTATGTGTGTGTGTCTGCGTGTGTGTGTGTCTGTGTGAGTGTGTCTCTGTGTGAGTGTGTGTGCTGTGTGTGTGTGTCTCTGTGTGAGTGTGTCTCTGTGTATGTGTGTGTCTCTGTGTGAGTGTGTCTCTGTGTGTGTGTGTCTCTGTGTGAGTGTGTCTCTGTGTATGTGTGTGTGTCTGTGTGTGTGTGTGTGTGTCTGTGTGTGTGTGTGTGTCTCTGTGTCAGTGTGTGTGTGTCTGTGTCAGTGTGTATGTGTGTGTGTGTCTGTGTCTCTGTGTGAGTGTGTCTCTGTGTATGTGTGTGTGTGTGTGTCTCTGTGTCAGTGTGTGTGTCTGTGTGTGTGTGAGTGTCTCTGTGTGAGTGTGTCTCTGTGTATGTGTGTGTGTCTGTGTGTGTGTGTGTCTCTGTGTGTGTGTGTCTCTGTGTGAGTGTGTCTCTGGGTATGTGTGTGTGTGTCTGTGTGTGTGTGTCTCTGTGTGAGTGTGTCTCTGTGTATGTGTGTGTGTCTGTGTGTGTGTGTGTGTCTCTGTGTGTGTGTGTCTCTGTGTGAGTGTGTCTCTGTGTATGTGTGTGTGTCTGTGTGTGTGTGTGTCTGTGTGTGTGTGTGTCTCTGTGTGAGTGTGTCTCTGTGTATGTGTGTGTGTCTCTGTGTGAGTGTGTCTCTGTGTATGTGTGTGTGTCTGTGTGTGTGAGTGTCTCTGTGTGAGTGTGTCTCTGTGTATGTGTGTGTGTCTGTGTGTGTGTGTGTGTCTCTGTGTGAGTGTGTCTCTGTGTATGTGTGTGTGTCTGTGTCAGTGTGTGTGTGTGTCTGTGTCTCTGTGTCAGTGTGTCTGTGTGTATGTGTGTGTGTGTCTGTGTCTCTGTGTGTGTGTCTGTGTCTCTGTGAGTGTGTATGTGTGAGTGTGTGTGTGTGTTTGTGTCTGTGTGTGTGTCTGTGTGCGTGTGTGTGTGTGTCTCTCTGTGTCTGTGCATGTCTCTGTGTCTGTGTCTACATCTGTGTGTCTGTGTGTGTGTGAGAAAATAGAATATGAGAGTAAACTAGCAAGAAATATAAAAACCGATTGTAAGAGCTTCTACAAGTAAGTATAAAGGAGGAGATTAGTGAAAGTAAACGTTGGTCCCTTAGAGGCTGAGACTGGAGAAATAATAATGGGGAATCAGGAAATGGCAGAGAAGTTAAACAAATATTTTATATCTGTGTTCACAGTAGAAGACACAAAAAACATGCTGGAAATAGTGGGGAACCAAGGGTCTAATGAGAGGGAGGAACTTAAAGTAATTAAGATTAGTAAAGAAAAAGTTTTAGAAAGGGTTTTAAAAGAGGTGGAGGCAGAGATAGTGGATGTATTGGTTTTGATCTTCCAGGATTCCCTAGATTCTAGAATGGTCCCTGTGGATTGGAAGGTAGCAAATGTCACCCCACTATTCAAGAAAGGAGGGAGAGAGAAAACAGGGAACTGCAGGCCAGTTAGCCTGACATCAGTAGTAGGGGAAATGCTAGACTCTATTATTAAGGACATAATGACAGAGCACTTAGAAAATCATCATATGATTAGGCAGAGTCAACATGGTTTTATGAAAGGGAAATTGTGTTTGACAAATCTATTAGAGTTTTTTGAGGGTGTAACTAGCAGGGTAGATAAAGGGGAACCAGTGGATGTAGTATATTTGGATTTTCAAAAAGCATTTGATAAGGTGGTTACACAAGATAAGGGCTCATGGGGTTGGGGGTTAATATATCAGCATGGGTAGAGGATTGGATAACGGACAGAAAACAGAGAGTAGGAATAAACGGGTCATTTTCGGGTTGGCAGGCTGTAACTAGTGGGGTGCCGCAGGGATCAGTGCTTGGGCCTCAGCTATTTACAATCTATATTAATGACTTAGATGAAGGGACCGAGTGTAATGTATCCAAGTTTACTGACGATACAAAGCTAGGTGGGAAAGTAAACTGTGAGGAGGACACAAAGAGTCTGCAAATGGACATAGCCAGGTTAAGTGAGTGGGCAAGAAGGTGGCAGATGGAGTATAATGTGGGGAAATGTGAGGTTATTCACTTTGGTAGGAAGAATAGAAAAACATAATATTTTTTAAATGGTGAGAAACTATTAAATGTTGGTATTCAGAGAGATCTGGGTGTCTTTGTACAAGGAACACAAAAAGTTAACATGCAGGTACAGCAGGCAATTAGGAAGGGAAATGGCATCTTGGCCTTTATTGCAAGGATGTTGGAGTATAAGAGTAAGGAAGTCTTACTACAATTGTACAGGGCTTTGGTGAGACCTCACCTGGAGTACTGTGTACAGTTTTGATCTCCTTATCTAAGGAAGGATATACTTGCCTTAGAGGGGGTGCAACGAAGGTTCACTAGATTGATTCCTGGGATGAGAGGGTTGTCCTATGAGGAGAGATTGAGTAGAATGGGCCCACACTCTCTGGAGTTTAGAAGAATGAGAGGTGATCTCATTGAATCATATAAGATTCTGAGGGGGCTTGACAGGGTAGATGCTGAGAGGATGTTTCCCCTGGTTGGAGAGTCTGGAACTCGGGGGCATAGTCTTAGGATAAGGGGTCGGACATTTAAGACTGAGATGAGGAGGAATTTCTTCACACTGAGGGTTGTGAATCTTTGGAATTTTCTACCCCAGAGGGCTGTGGATGCTCAGTCGTTGAGTATATTCAAGGCTGAGATCAATAGATTTTTGGACTCTCGGGGAATCAAGGGATATGGGGATCAGGCAGGAAAGTGGAGTTGAGGTTGAAGATCAGCCATGATCTGATTGAATGGTGGAGCAGGCTCGAGGGGCCGAATGGCCTACTCCTGCTCCTATTTCTTATGTTCTTATGTGTCCATCTGTATCTGTCTGTGTGTGTGTCATTGTGTGTGTGTGTGTCTGTGTGTGTGTCTGTGTGAGTGTGTCTGTGTGTGTGTGAGTGTGTCTGTCTGTGTGTGTGTCATTGTGTGTGTGTGTGTGTGTCTGTGTGTGTGTGAGTGTGTCTGTCTGTGTGTGTGTCATTGTGCATGTGTGTGTGTGTGTCTGTCTGTTTGTGTGTGTCATTGTGTGTCTGTCTGTGCGTGTGTCATTGTGTGTGTGTGAGTGTGTCTGTCTGTTTGTGTGTGTCATTGTGTGTCTGTCTGTGTGTGTGTCATTGTGTGTGTGTGAGTGTGTCTGTTTGTGTGTGTGTCATTGTGTGTGTGTGTGTGTGTGTCTGTGTGTGTGTGTGAGTGTGTCTGTCTGTGTGTGTGTCATTGTGCATGTGTGAGTGTGTCTGTCTGTGTGTGTGTCATTGTGTGTGTGTGTGTGTGTGTGTCTGTGTGTGTGTGTGAGTGTGTCTGTCTGTGTGTGTGTCATTGTGCATGTGTGTGTGTGTCTGTCTGTTTGTGTGTGTCATTGTGTGTCTGTCTGTGTGTGTGTCTGTGTGTGTGTGAGTGTGTCTGTCTGTTTGTGTGTGTGTGTCTGTTTGTGTGTGTCATTGTGTGTCTGTCTGTGTGTGTGTCTGTGTGTGTGTGTGAGTGTGTCTGTCTGTGTGTGTGTCATTGTGCATGTGTGTGTGTGTCTGTCTGTTTGTGTGTGTCATTGTGTGTCTGTCTGTGTGTGTGTCTGTGTGTGTGTGAGTGTGTCTGTCTGTTTGTGTGTGTGTGTCTGTTTGTGTGTGTCATTGTGTGTCTGTCTGTGTGTGTGTCTGTGTGTGTGTGTGAGTGTGTCTGTGTGTGTGTGTGAGTGTGTCTGTGTGTGTGTGTCTGTGTGTGTGTCTGTGTGTGTCTGTGTGTGTGTGTGAGTGTGTCTGTGTGTGTCTGTGTGTGTGTCTGTGTGTGTGTGTGAGTGTGTCTGTTTGTAAGGTGAGAACAGGATCAGGGTGAACTCTGATTTCACCACCCCCTCCCCCCGACTCCAAAACAATTCCCTGGTAAATCTCACACACAAAATCTGGCCACTTGAATAAAATATTGGGGGCAGAAAATTGGTGTAACAACAGAGCAAATAAAACAGGGTTTCAACATTTTCAGTCGTGAGCAGAGTAATTGTGTTGGTGTTAAAACCCCAGTAAAGCCTGGTGCCGGGGTCTAATTGGAGAACAGAATCTCTTACCATAACCGATATCAGTGGCAGATACTGTGGACATCTTCCTCACAACACCTGGACATAACGGAATGCCCAAACCTGCAACAGAAAGCAGTGAGGAGTGACAGCACCCAGACCCAGAGAGGAGCACCCAGTCCCAGAGACCAGCACCCAGTCCCAGAGACCAGCACCCAGTCCCAGAGACCAGCACCCAGTCCAAGTGACCAGCACCCAGTCCCAGAGACCAGCACCCAGACCCAGAGAGGAGCACCCAGTCCCAGAGACCAGCACCCAGACCCAGAGACCAGCACCCAGTCCCAGAGACCAGCACCCAGTCCCAGAGACCAGCACCCAGACCCAGAGACCAGCACCCAGACCCAGAGACCAGCTCCCAGTCCAAGTGACCAGCACCCAGTCCCAGAGACCAGCACCCAGACCCAGTGACCAGCACCCAGTCCCAGTGACCAGCACCCAGTCCCAGAGACCAGCACCCAGACCCAGAGACCAGCACCCAGACCGAGAGACCAGCACCCAGTCCAAGAGACCAGCACCCAGTCCCAGTGACCAGCACCCAGTCCCAGTGACCAGCACCCAGTCCCAGTTACCAGCACCCAGTCCCAGAGACCAGCACCCAGTCCCAGAGACCAGCACCCAGTCCCAGAGACCAGCACCCAGTCCCAGAGACCAGCACCCAGACCCAATGACCAGCACCCAGTCCCAATGACCAGCACCCAGTCCCAGTGACCAGCACCCAGTCCCAGTGACCAGCACCCAGTCCCAGAAATCACCAGCCTGTGTATGAAGACGGGAGGTGCTCTGTGCGTAACCCCGACATCTCAACATCAAGCGTTTTTGAAGATTTGCTCCTGCTCACTTAGTGCTGAACACCCTGCTAGCCTGGCACGGATGTTAAAAGCACAGAAAGAGGCCATTCGGACCATTGTGTTTGTACCAACTCTTTTCTATATCAATCCCAAACTAATCCCACTGCCCCACTCTCTCCCCATAGTCCTGTATCAATCCCCAAACTAATCCCACTGCCCCACTCTCTCCCCATAGTCCTGTATCAATCCCCAAACTAATCCCACTGCCCCACTCTCTCCCCATAGTCCTGTTTCAATCCCAAACAATCCCACTGCCCCACTCTCCCCATAGTCCTGTATCAATCCCCAAACTAATCCCACTGCCCCACTCTCCCCCCATAGTCCTGTATCAATCCCAAACTAATCCCACTGCCCCACTCTCTCCCCATAGTCCTGTATCAATCCCAAACTAATCCCACTGCCCCACTCTCTCCCCATAGTCCTGTATCAATCCCAAACTAATCCCACTGCCCCACTCTCTCCCCATAGTCCTGTATCAATCCCAAACTAATCCCACTGCCCCACTCTCTCCCCATAGTCCTGTATCAATCCCAAACTAATCCCACTGCTCCGCTCTCTCCCCATAGTCCTGTATCAATCCCAAACTAATCCCACTGCCCCACTCTCTCCCCATAGCCCTGTATCAATCCCAAACTAATCCCACTGCCCCACTCTCTCCCCATAGCCCTGTATCAATCCCAAACGAATCCCACTGCCCCACTCTCTCCCCATAGTCCTGTATCAATCCCAAACTAATCCCACTGCCCCACTCTCTCCCCATAGTCCTGTATCAATCCCAAACTAATCCCACTGCCCCACTCTTTCCCCATAGTCCTGTATCAATCCCAAACTAATCCCACTGCCCCACTCTCTCCCCATAGTCCTGTATCAATCCCAAACTAATCCCACTGCTCCGCTCTCTCCCCATAGTCCTGTATCAATCCCAAACTAATCCCACTGCCCCACTCTCCCCATAGTCCTGTATCAATCCCAAACTAATCCCACTGCCCCACTCTCTCCCCATAGTCCTGTATCAATCCCAAACTAATCCCACTGCCCCACTCTCCCCATAGTCCTGTATCAATCCCAAACTAATCCCACTGCCCCACTCTCCCCATAGTCCTGTATCAATCCCAAACTAATCCCACTGCTCCGCTCTCTCCCCATAGTCCTGTATCAATCCCCAAACTAATCCCACTGCCCCACTCTCTCCCCATAGTCCTGTATCAATCCCAAACTAATCCCACTGCCCCACTCTCTCCCCATAGCCCTGTATCAATCCCAAACTAATCCCACTGCTCCGCTCTCTCTCCATAGTCCTGTATCAATCCCCAAACTAATCCCACTGCCCCACTCTCTCCCCATAGCCCTGTATCAATCCCCAAACTAATCCCACTGCCCCACTCTCTCCCCATAGTCCTGTATCAATCCCAAACTAATCCCACTGCCCCACTCTCTCCCCATAGTCCTGTATCAATCCCAAACTAATCCCACTGCTCCGCTCTCTCCCCATAGTCCTGTATCAATCCCAAACGAATCCCACTGCCCCACTCTCTCCCCATAGTCCTGTATCAATCCCAAACTAATCCCACTGCTCCGCTCTCTCCCCATAGTCCTGTATCAATCCCAAACTAATCCCACTGCCCCACTCTCTCCCCATAGTCCTGTATCAATCCCCAAACTAATCCCACTGCCCCACTCTCTCCCCATAGTCCTGTATCAATCCCAAACTATCCAAAACTATTGATAGAATGCAGTCCTGGGACAACAGCACCGTGTTTATCGAACACAGTCCCGGGACAACAGCAACGTGTTTATCGAACACAGTCCTGGGACAACAACACCGTGTTTATCGAACACAGTCCTGGGACAACAGCACCGTGTTTATCGAACACAGTCCCGGGACAACAGCACCGTGTTTATCGAACACAGTCCCGGGACAACAGCACCGTGTTTATCGAACACAGTCCTGGGACAACAGCACCGTGTTTATCGAACACAGTCCCGGGACAACAGCACTGTGTTTATCGTACACAGTCCTGGGACAACAGCACCGTGTTTATCGAACACAGTCCCGGGACAACAGCACCGTGTTTATCGAACACAGTCCTGGGACAACAGCCCTGTGTTTATCGAACACAGTCCTGGGACAACAGCACCGTGTTTATCGAACACAGTACTGGGACAACAGCAGCGTGTTTATCGAACACAGTCCCGGGACAACAGCCCTGTGTTTATCGAACACAGTCCCGGGACAACAGCACCGTGTTTATCGAACACAGTCCTGGGACAACAGCACCGTGTTTATCGAACACAGTCCCGGGACAACAGCACCGTGTTTATCGAACACAGTCCCGGGACAACAGCACCGTGTTTATCGAACACAGTCCCGGGACAACAGCACCGTGTTTATCGAACACAGTCCTGGGACAACAGCACCGTGTTTATCGAACAAAGTCCCGGGACAAAAGCACCGTGTTTATCGAACACAGTCCTGGGACAAAAGCACCGTGTTTATCGAACACAGTCCTGGGACAACAGCACCGTGTTTATCGAACAAAGTCCCGGGACAAAAGCACCGTGTTTATCGAACACAGTCCTGGGACAACAGCACCGTGTTTATCGAACACAGTCCCGGGACAACAGCACCGTGTTTATCGAACACAGTCCCGGGATAACAGCACTGTGTTTATCGAACACAGTCCTGGGACAACAGCACCGTGTTTATCGAACACAGTCCCGGGACAACAGCACCATGTTTATCGAACACAGTCCTGGGACAACAGCACCGTGTTTATCGAACACAGTCCCGGGATAACAGCACTGTGTTTATCGAACACAGTCCCGGGACAACAGCACCGTGTTTATCGAACACAGACCCGGGACAACAGCACCGTGTTTATCGAACACAGTCCTGGGACAACAGCACCGTGTTTATCGAACACAGTCCTGGGACAACAGCACCGTGTTTATCGAACACAGTCCCGGGACAACAGCACCGTGTTTATCGAACACAGTCCCGGGACAACAGCACCGTGTTTATCGAACACAGTCCCGGGACAACAGCACCGTGTTTATCGAACACAGTCCTGGGACAACAGCACCGTGTTTATCGAACAAAGTCCCGGGACAAAAGCACCGTGTTTATCGAACACAGTCCTGGGACAACAGCACCGTGTTTATCGAACACAATCCCGGGATAACAGCACTGTGTTTATCGAACACAGTCCTGGGACAACAGCACCGTGTTTATCGAACACAGTCCCGGGACAACAGCACCATGTTTATCGAACACAGTCCTGGGACAACAGCACCGTGTTTATCGAACACAGTCCCGGGATAACAGCACTGTGTTTATCGAACACAGTCCCGGGACAACAGCACCGTGTTTATCGAACACAGACCCGGGACAACAGCACCGTGTTTATCGAACACAGTCCTGGGACAACAGCAACGTGTTTATCGAACACAGTCCCGGGACAACAGCACCGTGTTTATCGAACACAGTCCTGGGACAACAGCACCGTGTTTATCGAACACAGTCCCGGGATAACAGCACTGTGTTTATCGAACACAGTCCTGGGACAACAGCACCGTGTTTATCGAACACAGTCCCGGGACAACAGCACCGTGTTTATCGAACACAGTCCTGGGACAACAGCACCGTGTTTATCGAACACAGTCCCGGGATAACAGCACTGTGTTTATCGAACACAGTCCTGGGACAACAGCACCGTGTTTATCGAACACAGTCCTGGGACAACATCACCGTGTTTATCGAACACAGTCCTGGGACAACAGCCCTGTGTTTATCGAACACAGTCCCGGGACAACAGCACCGTGTTTATCGAACACAGTCCCGGGACAACAGCACCGTGTTTATCGAACACAGTCCCGGGACAAGAGCACCGTGTTTATCGAACACAGTCCCGGGACAACAGCACCGTGTTTATCGAACACAGTCCTGGGACAACAGCACTGTGTTTATCGAAC
Source organism: Heptranchias perlo (assembly GCF_035084215.1). Classification (NCBI taxonomy): domain Eukaryota; kingdom Metazoa; phylum Chordata; class Chondrichthyes; order Hexanchiformes; family Hexanchidae; genus Heptranchias; species Heptranchias perlo. Next base: position 41,001 of record NW_027139363.1, read on the forward strand.
ACAGTCCCGGGACAACAGCACCGTGTTTATCGAACACAGTCCTGGGACAACAGCCCTGTGTTTATCGAACACAGTCCTGGGACAACAGCACCGTGTTTATCGAACACAGTACTGGGACAACAGCAGCGTGTTTATCGAACACAGTCCCGGGACAAGAGCACCGTGTTTATCGAACACAGTCCCGGGACAAGAGCACCGTGTTTATCGAACACAGTCCCGGGACAACAGCACCGTGTTTATCGAACACAGTCCTGGGACAACAGCACTGTGTTTATCGAACACAGTCCCGGGACAACAGCACCGTGTTTATCGAACACAGTCCTGGGACAACAGCCCTGTGTTTATCGAACACAGTCCTGGGACAACAGCACCGTGTTTATCGAACACAGTACTGGGACAACAGCAGCGTGTTTATCGAACACAGTCCCGGGACAACAGCCCTGTGTTTATCGAACACAGTCCCGGGACAACAGCACCGTGTTTATCGAACACAGTCCTGGGACAACAGCACCGTGTTTATCGAACACAGTCCTGGGACAACAGCACCGTGTTTATCGAACACAGTCCCGGGACAACAGCACCGTGTTTATCGAACACAGTCCCGGGACAACAGCACCGTGTTTATCGAACACAGTCCTGGGACAACAGCACCGTGTTTATCGAACAAAGTCCCGGGACAAAAGCACCGTGTTTATCGAACACAGTCCTGGGACAACAGCACCGTGTTTATCGAACACAATCCCGGGATAACAGCACTGTGTTTATCGAACACAGTCCTGGGACAACAGCACCGTGTTTATCGAACACAGTCCCGGGACAACAGCACCATGTTTATCGAACACAGTCCTGGGACAACAGCACCGTGTTTATCGAACACAGTCCCGGGATAACAGCACTGTGTTTATCAAACACAGTCCCGGGACAACAGCACCGTGTTTATCGAACACAGACCCGGGACAACAGCACCGTGTTTATCGAACACAGTCCTGGGACAACAGCAACGTGTTTATCGAACACAGTCCCGGGACAACAGCACCGTGTTTATCGAACACAGTCCTGGGACAACAGCACCGTGTTTATCGAACACAGTCCCGGGATAACAGCACTGTGTTTATCGAACACAGTCCTGGGACAACAGCCCTGTGTTTATCGAACACAGTCCCGGGACAACAGCACCGTGTTTATCGAACACAGTCCTGGGACAACAGCACCGTGTTTATCGAACACAGTCCCGGGATAACAGCACTGTGTTTATCGAACACAGTCCTGGGACAACAGCACCGTGTTTATCGAACACAGTCCTGGGACAACATCACCGTGTTTATCGAACACAGTCCTGGGACAACAGCCCTGTGTTTATCGAACACAGTCCCGGGACAACAGCACCGTGTTTATCGAACACAGTCCCGGGACAACAGCACCGTGTTTATCGAACACAGTCCCGGGACAAGAGCACCGTGTTTATCGAACACAGTCCCGGGACAACAGCACCGTGTTTATCGAACACAGTCCCGGGACAACAGCACCGTGTTTATCGAACACAGTCCCGGGACAACAGCACCGTGTTTATCGAACACAGTCCAGGGACAACAGCACCGTGTTTATCGAACACAGTCCCGGGACAACAGCACCGTGTTTATCGAACACAGTCCTGGGACAACAGCACCGTGTTTATCGAACACAGTCCCGGGATAACAGCACCGTGTTTATCGAACACAGTCCCGGGACAACAGCACCGTGTTTATCGAACACAGTCCTGGGACAACATCACCGTGTTTATCGAACACAGTCCTGGGACAACAGCCCTGTGTTTATCGAACACAGTCCCGGGACAACAGCACCGTGTTTATCGAACACAGTCCCGGGACAACAGCACCGTGTTTATCGAACACAGTCCTGGGACAACAGCACCGTGTTTATCGAACAAAGTCCCGGGACAAAAGCACCGTGTTTATCGAACACAGTCCTGGGACAACAGCACCGTGTTTATCGAACACAATCCCGGGATAACAGCACTGTGTTTATCGAACACAGTCCTGGGACAACAGCACCGTGTTTATCGAACACAGTCCCGGGACAACAGCACCATGTTTATCGAACACAGTCCTGGGACAACAGCACCGTGTTTATCGAACACAGTCCCGGGATAACAGCACTGTGTTTATCGAACACAGTCCCGGGACAACAGCACCGTGTTTATCGAACACAGACCCGGGACAACAGCACCGTGTTTATCGAACACAGTCCTGGGACAACAGCAACGTGTTTATCGAACACAGTCCCGGGACAACAGCACCGTGTTTATCGAACACAGTCCTGGGACAACAGCACCGTGTTTATCGAACACAGTCCCGGGATAACAGCACTGTGTTTATCGAACACAGTCCTGGGACAACAGCACCGTGTTTATCGAACACAGTCCCGGGACAACAGCACCGTGTTTATCGAACACAGTCCTGGGACAACAGCACCGTGTTTATCGAACACAGTCCCGGGATAACAGCACTGTGTTTATCGAACACAGTCCTGGGACAACAGCACCGTGTTTATCGAACACAGTCCTGGGACAACATCACCGTGTTTATCGAACACAGTCCTGGGACAACAGCCCTGTGTTTATCGAACACAGTCCCGGGACAACAGCACCGTGTTTATCGAACACAGTCCCGGGACAACAGCACCGTGTTTATCGAACACAGTCCCGGGACAAGAGCACCGTGTTTATCGAACACAGTCCCGGGACAACAGCACCGTGTTTATCGAACACAGTCCTGGGACAACAGCACTGTGTTTATCGAACACAGTCCCGGGACAACAGCACCGTGTTTATCGAACACAGTCCTGGGACAACAGCCCTGTGTTTATCGAACACAGTCCTGGGACAACAGCACCGTGTTTATCGAACACAGTACTGGGACAACAGCAGCGTGTTTATCGAACACAGTCCCGGGACAAGAGCACCGTGTTTATCGAACACAGTCCCGGGACAAGAGCACCGTGTTTATCGAACACAGTCCCGGGACAACAGCACCGTGTTTATCGAACACAGTCCTGGGACAACAGCACTGTGTTTATCGAACACAGTCCCGGGACAACAGCACCGTGTTTATCGAACACAGTCCTGGGACAACAGCCCTGTGTTTATCGAACACAGTCCTGGGACAACAGCACCGTGTTTATCGAACACAGTACTGGGACAACAGCAGCGTGTTTATCGAACACAGTCCCGGGACAACAGCCCTGTGTTTATCGAACACAGTCCCGGGACAACAGCACCGTGTTTATCGAACACAGTCCTGGGACAACAGCACCGTGTTTATCGAACACAGTCCTGGGACAACAGCACCGTGTTTATCGAACACAGTCCCGGGACAACAGCACCGTGTTTATCGAACACAGTCCCGGGACAACAGCACCGTGTTTATCGAACACAGTCCTGGGACAACAGCACCGTGTTTATCGAACAAAGTCCCGGGACAAAAGCACCGTGTTTATCGAACACAGTCCTGGGACAACAGCACCGTGTTTATCGAACACAATCCCGGGATAACAGCACTGTGTTTATCGAACACAGTCCTGGGACAACAGCACCGTGTTTATCGAACACAGTCCCGGGACAACAGCACCATGTTTATCGAACACAGTCCTGGGACAACAGCACCGTGTTTATCGAACACAGTCCCGGGATAACAGCACTGTGTTTATCGAACACAGTCCCGGGACAACAGCACCGTGTTTATCGAACACAGACCCGGGACAACAGCACCGTGTTTATCGAACACAGTCCTGGGACAACAGCAACGTGTTTATCGAACACAGTCCCGGGACAACAGCACCGTGTTTATCGAACACAGTCCTGGGACAACAGCACCGTGTTTATCGAACACAGTCCCGGGATAACAGCACTGTGTTTATCGAACACAGTCCTGGGACAACAGCCCTGTGTTTATCGAACACAGTCCCGGGACAACAGCACCGTGTTTATCGAACACAGTCCTGGGACAACAGCACCGTGTTTATCGAACACAGTCCCGGGATAACAGCACTGTGTTTATCGAACACAGTCCTGGGACAACAGCACCGTGTTTATCGAACACAGTCCTGGGACAACATCACCGTGTTTATCGAACACAGTCCTGGGACAACAGCCCTGTGTTTATCGAACACAGTCCCGGGACAACAGCACCGTGTTTATCGAACACAGTCCCGGGACAACAGCACCGTGTTTATCGAACACAGTCCCGGGACAAGAGCACCGTGTTTATCGAACACAGTCCCGGGACAACAGCACCGTGTTTATCGAACACAGTCCCGGGACAACAGCACCGTGTTTATCGAACACAGTCCCGGGACAACAGCACCGTGTTTATCGAACACAGTCCAGGGACAACAGCACCGTGTTTATCGAACACAGTCCCGGGACAACAGCACCGTGTTTATCGAACACAGTCCTGGGACAACAGCACCGTGTTTATCGAACACAGTCCCGGGATAACAGCACCGTGTTTATCGAACACAGTCCCGGGACAACAGCACCGTGTTTATCGAACACAGTCCTGGGACAACATCACCGTGTTTATCGAACACAGTCCTGGGACAACAGCCCTGTGTTTATCGAACACAGTCCCGGGACAACAGCACCGTGTTTATCGAACACAGTCCCGGGACAACAGCACCGTGTTTATCGAACACAGTCCCGGGACAACAGCACCGTGTTTATCGAACACAGTCCCGGGACAACAGCACCGTGTTTATCGAACACAGTCCTGGGACAACAGCACCGTGTTTATCGATCACAGTCCCGGGACAACAGCACCGTGTTTATCGTACACAGTCCTGGGACAACAGCACCGTGTTTATCGAACACAGTCCCGGGACAACAGCACCGTGTTTATCGAACACAGTCCTGGGACAACAGCACCGTGTTTATCGAACACAGTCCTGGGACAACAGCACCGTGTTTATCGAACACAGTCCCGGGACAACAGCACCGTGTTTATCGTACACAGTCCTGGGACAACAGCACTGTGTTTATCGAACACAGTCCCGGGACAACAGCACCGTGTTTATCGAACACAGTCCTGGGACAACAGCCCTGTGTTTATCGAACACAGTCCTGGGACAACAGCACCGTGTTTATCGAACACAGTACTGGGACAACAGCACCGTGTTTATCGAACACAGTCCCGGGACAACAGCCCTGTGTTTATCGAACACAGTCCCGGGACAACAGCACCGTGTTTATCGAACACAGTCCTGGGACAACAGCACCGTGTTTATCGAACACAGTCCTGGGACAACAGCACCGTGTTTATCGAACACAGTCCCGGGACAACAGCACCGTGTTTATCGAACACAGTCCCGGGACAACAGCACCGTGTTTATCGAACACAGTCCTGGGACAACAGCACCGTGTTTATCGAACAAAGTCCCGGGACAAAAGCACCGTGTTTATCGAACACAGTCCCGGGACAACAGCTCCGTGTTTATCGAACACAATCCCGGGATAACAGCACTGTGTTTATCGAACACAATCCTGGGACAACAGCACCGTGTTTATCGAACACATTCCCGGGACAACAGCCCCGTGTTTATCGAACACAGTCCTGGGACAACAGCACCGTGTTTATCGAACACAGTCCCGGGATAACAGCACTGTGTTTATCGAACACAGTCCCGGGACAACAGCACCGTGTTTATCGAACACAGACCCGGGACAACAGCACCGTGTTTATCGAACACAGTCCTGGGACAACAGCAACGTGTTTATCGAACACAGTCCCGGGACAACAGCACCGTGTTTATCGAACACAGTCCTGGGACAACAGCACCGTGTTTATCGAACACAGTCCCGGGATAACAGCACTGTGTTTATCGAACACAGTCCTGGGACAACAGCACCGTGTTTATCGAACACAGTCCCGGGACAACAGCACCGTGTTTGTCGAACACAGTCCTGGGACAACAGCACCGTGTTTATCGAACACAGTCCCGGGATAACAGCACTGTGTTTATCGAACACAGTCCTGGGACAACAGCACCGTGTTTATCGAACACAGTCCTGGGACAACATCACCGTGTTTATCGAACACAGTCCTGGGACAACAGCCCTGTGTTTATCGAACACAGTCCCGGGACAACAGCACCGTGTTTATCGAACACAGTCCCGGGACAACAGCACCGTGTTTATCGAACACAGTCCCGGGACAAGAGCACCGTGTTTATCGAACACAGTCCCGGGACAACAGCACCGTGTTTATCGAACACAGTCCCGGGACAACAGCACCGTGTTTATCGAACACAGTCCCGGGACAACAGCACCGTGTTTATCGAACACAGTCCTGGGACAACAGCACCGTGTTTATCGAACACAGTCCCGGGACAACAGCACCGTGTTTATCGAACACAGTCCTGGGACAACAGCCCTGTGTTTATCGAACACAGTCCCGGGACAACAGCACCGTGTTTATCGAACACAGTCCCGGGACAACAGCACCGTGTTTATCGAACACAGTCCCGGGACAAGAGCACCGTGTTTATCGAACACAGTCCCGGGACAACAGCAGCGTGTTTATCGAACACAGTCCCGGGACAACAGCACCGTGTTTATCGAACACAGTCCCGGGACAACAGCACCGTGTTTATCGAACACAGTCCTGGGACAACAGCACCGTGTTTATCGAACACAGTCCCGGGATAACAGCACCGTGTTTATCGAACACAGTCCCGGGACAACAGCACCGTGTTTATCGAACACAGTCCTGGGACAACATCACCGTGTTTATCGAACACAGTCCTGGGACAACAGCCCTGTGTTTATCGAACACAGTCCCGGGACAACAGCACCGTGTTTATCGAACACAGTCCCGGGACAACAGCACCGTGTTTATCGAACACAGTCCCGGGACAACAGCACCGTGTTTATCGAACACAGTCCCGGGACAACAGCACCGTGTTTATCGAACACAGTCCTGGGACAACAGCACCGTGTTTATCGATCACAGTCCCGGGACAACAGCACCGTGTTTATCGTACACAGTCCTGGGACAACAGCACCGTGTTTATCGAACACAGTCCCGGGACAACAGCACCGTGTTTATCGAACACAGTCCTGGGACAACAGCCCTGTGTTTATCGAACACAGTCCTGGGACAACAGCACCGTGTTTATCGAACACAGTACTGGGACAACAGCCCCGTGTTTATCGAACACAGACCTGGGACAACAGCCCTGTGTTTATCGAACACAGTCCCGGGACAACAGCACCTTGTTTATCGAACACAGTCCTGGGACAACAGCACCGTGTTTATCGAACACAGTCCCGGGATAACAGCACTGTGTTTATCGAACACAGTCCCGGGACAACAGCACCGTGTTTATCGAACACAGTCCCGGGACAACAGCACCGTGTTTATCGAACACAGTCCTGGGACAACAGCACCGTGTTTATCGAACACAGTCCCGGGACAACAGCACCGTGTTTATCGAACACAGTCCCGGGACAACAGCACCGTGTTTATCGAACACAGTCCCGGGACAACAGCACCGTGTTTATCGAACACAGTCCCGGGACAACAGCACCGTGTTTATCGAACACAGTCCCGGGACAACAGCCCTGTGTTTATCGAACACAGTCCTGGGACAACATCACCGTGTTTATCGAACACAGTCCTGGGACAACAGCCCTGTGTTTATCGAACACAGTCCCGGGACAACAGCACCGTGTTTATCGAACACAGTCCCGGGACAACAGCACCGTGTTTATCGAACACATTCCCGGGACAAGAGCACCGTGTTTATCGAACACAGTCCCGGGACAACAGCACCGTGTTTATCGAACAAAGTCCTGGGACAACAGCACCGTGTTTATCGAACACAGTCCCGGGACAACAGCAGCGTGTTTATCGAACACAGTCCTGGGACAACAGCACCGTGTTTATCGAACACAGTCCCGGGACAACAGCAGCGTGTTTATCGAACACAGTCCTGGGACAACAGCACCGTGTTTATCGAACACAGTCCCGGGACATCAGCACCGTGTTTATCGAACACATTCCCGGGACAACAGCCCGGTGTTTATCGAACACAGTCCCGGGACATCAGCACCGTGTTTATCGAACACAGTCCTGGGACAACAGCACCGTGTTTATCGAACACAGTCCCGGGACAACAGCACCGTGTTCATCGAACACAGTCCTGGGACAACAGCACCGTGTTTATCGAACACAGTCCCGGGACAACAGCACCGTGTTTATCGAACACAGTCCTGGGACAACAGCCCTGTGTTTATCGAACGCAGTCCCGGGACAACAGCACCGTGTTTATCAAACACAGTCCTGGGATAACAGCCCGGTGTTTATTGAACACAGTCCTGGGACAACAGCCCGGTGTTTATCGAACACAGTCCTGGGACAACAGCCCTGTGTTTATCGAACACAGTCCTGGGACAACAGCCCTGTGTTTATCGAACACAGTCCCGGGACAACAGCACCGTGTTTATCAAACACAGTCCTGGGACAACAGCCCGGTGTTTATCGAACACAGTGTTGAGGTCGAGTTGGTGCTGGATTGAGAGAGATTGACTGTGAAAGGTTTCTCTGGGCACAGTCTCACAAGGGGAGTGATACTGAGGCGGGTCCAATCGCACTCGCTGTGTTTGTTTCGATGTCGGGGGGGTTCCGGTGATGGTCCAGTTACACAGGGAGGTTGTAATTAGCTCCCGATGTCGGGGGCCCAGTTATCAGTCTGAGCTTTCGCGTGTGATGATAATTGGGTGATTGTGTCTATCTCCCCCATCACCCCGATATAACAGCAGTGCAGGCCTGGATTGGCTGGGAAGTCAGCGGGGAGAAAGGGCTCACTGCTTTGAAGCGAGACGTGAGAAGCTGGAACGTGACTTTGCCGGAGATGAGGTGAAGAGGGGGCGACGTGAGACGGGGCTGTGAGGTTCAGAGAAGGTCGACAGCGAAGGGACGGAGCGAAGGAGACATTTAATATACAACAGGATCTCCTCACACAGAGGCTGCTCAGAATCGGGAATTTACCACCACAGGCTGGCGTTCTGCTGGAACATTCTATGAATGGCCTGTTTCTGTACTGGAACATTCTATGAATGGCCTGTTTCTGTACTGGAACATTCTATGAATGGCCTGTTTCTGTCCCGGAACATTCTATGAATGGCCTGTTTCTGTACTGGAACATTCTATGAATGGCCTGTTTCTGTACTGGAACATTCTATCAATGGCCTGTTTCTGTACTGGAACATTCTATGAATGGCCTGTTTCTGTACCGGAACATTCTATGAATGGCCTGTTTCTGTACCGGAACATTCTATGAATGGCCTGTTTCTGTCCTGGAACATTCTATGAATGGCCTGTTTCTGTCCCGGAACATTCTATGAATGGCCTGTTTCTGTACTGGAACATTCTATGAATGGCCTGTTTCTGTACTGGAACATTCTATGAATGGTCTGTTTCTGTACCGGAACATTCTATGAATGGTCTGTTTCTGTACTGGAACATTCTATGAATGGCCTGTTTCTGTACTGGAACATTCTATGAATGGCCTGTTTCTGTACTGGAACATTCTATCAATGGCCTGTTTCTGTACCGGAACATTCTATGAATGGCCTGTTTCTGTACTGGAACATTCTATGAATGGCCTGTTTCTGTACTGGAACATTCTATGAATGGCCTGTTTCTGTACTGGAACATTCTATGAATGGCCTGTTTCTGTACTGGAACATTCTATGAATGGCCTGTTTCTGTACTGGAACATTCTATGAATGGCCTGTTTCTGTCCTGGAACATTCTATGAATGGTCTGTTTCTGTACTGGAACATTCTATGAATGGCCTGTTTCTGTACCGGAACATTCTATGAATGGCCTGTTTCTGTACTGGAACATTCTATGAATGGCCTGTTTCTGTACTGGAACATTCTATGAATGGCCTGTTTCTGTCCTGGAACATTCTATGAATGGCCTGTTTCTGTACCGGAACATTCTATGAATGGCCTGTTTCTGTACCGGAACATTCTATGAATGGCCTGTTTCTGTACTGGAACATTCTATGAATGGCCTGTTTCTGTCCTGGAACATTCTATGAATGGTCTGTTTCTGTACTGGAACATTCTATGAATGGCCTGTTTCTGTCCCGGAACATTCTATGAATGGCCTGTTTCTGTAATGGAACATTCTATGAATGGCCTGTTTCTGTACCGGAACATTCTATGAATGGCCTGTTTCTGTACCGGAACATTCTATGAATGGCCTGTTTCTGTAATGGAACATTCTATGAATGGCCTGTTTCTGTCCCGGAACATTCTATGAATGGCCTGTTTCTGTACCGGAACATTCTATGAATGGCCTGTTTCTGTACCGGAACATTCTATGAATGGCCTGTTTCTGTACTGGAACATTCTATGAATGGCCTGTTTCTGTCCTGGAACATTCTATGAATGGCCTGTTTCTGTACCGGAACATTCTATGAATGGCCTGTTTCTGTACTGGAACATTCTATGAATGGCCTGTTTCTGTCCTGGAACATTCTATGAATGGCCTGTTTCTGTACCGGAACATTCTATGAATGGCCTGTTTCTGTACTGGAACATTCTATGAATGGTCTGTTTCTGTACTGGAACATTCTATGAATGGTCTGTTTCTGTACCGGAACATTCTATGAATGGCCTGTTTCTGTACTGGAACATTCTATGAATGGCCTGTTTCTGTACTGGAACATTCTATGAATGGCCTGTTTCTGTACTGGAACATTCTATGAATGGTCTGTTTCTGTACTGGAACATTCTATGAATGGCCTGTTTCTGTACTGGAACATTCTATGAATGGCCTGTTTCTGTACTGGAACATTCTATGAATGGTCTGTTTCTGTACTGGAACATTCTATGAATGGCCTGTTTCTGTACCGGAACATTCTATGAATGGCCTGTTTCTGTACTGGAACATTCTATGAATGGCCTGTTTCTGTACCGGAACATTCTATGAATGGCCTGTTTCTGTACTGGAACATTCTATGAATGGTCTGTTTCTGTACTGGAACATTCTATGAATGGCCTGTTTCTGTACCGGAACATTCTATGAATGGTCTGTTTCTGTACTGGAACATTCTATGAATGGTCTGTTTCTGTACCGGAACATTCTATGAATGGCCTGTTTCTGTACTGGAACATTCTATGAATGGCCTGTTTCTGTACCGGAACATTCTATGAATGGCCTGTTTCTGTACTGGAACATTCTATGAATGGTCTGTTTCTGTACCGGAACATTCTATGAATGGCCTGTTTCTGTACTGGAACATTCTATGAATGGCCTGTTTCTGTACCGGAACATTCTATGAATGGCCTGTTTCTGTACTGGAACATTCTATGAATGGCCTGTTTCTGTACTGGAACATTCTATGAATGGCCTGTTTCTGTACTGGAACATTCTATGAATGGCCTGTTTCTGTACTGGAACATTCTATGAATGGCCTGTTTCTGTACCGGAACATTCTATGAATGGCCTGTTTCTGTCCCGGAACATTCTATGAATGGCCTGTTTCTGTAATGGAACATTCTATGAATGGCCTGTTTCTGTACCGGAACATTCTATGAATGGCCTGTTTCTGTAATGGAACATTCTATGAATGGCCTGTTTCTGTCCTGGAACATTCTATGAATGGCCTGTTTCTGTCCTGGAACATTCTATGAATGGCCTGTTTCTGTACTGGAACATTCTATCAATGGCCTGTTTCCGTCCTGGAACATTCTATGAATGGCCTGTTTCTGTAATGGAACATTCTATGAATGGCCTGTTTCTGTACTGGAACATTCTATGAATGGCCTGTTTCTGTACTGGAACATTCTATGAATGGCCTGTTTCTGTACCGGAACATTCTATGAATGGCCTGTTTCTGTCCCGGAACATTCTATGAATGGCCTGTTTCTGTAATGGAACATTCTATGAATGGCCTGTTTCTGTACCGGAACATTCTGTGAATGGCCTGTTTCTGTAATGGAACATTCTATGAATGGCCTGTTTCTGTCCTGGAACATTCTATGAATGGCCTGTTTCTGTACCGGAACATTCTATGAATGGCCTGTTTCTGTACTGGAACATTCTATGAATGGACTGTTTCTGTCCTGGAACATTCTATGAATGGCCTGTTTCTGTACTGGAACATTCTATGAATGGCCTGTTTCTGTCCTGGAACATTCCATCAATGGCCTGTTTCTGTCCTGGAACATTCTATGAATGGCCTGTTTCTGTACTGGAACATTCTATGAATGGCCTGTTTCTGTACTGGAACATTCTATGAATGGCCTGTTTCTGTAATGGAACATTCTATGAATGGCCTGTTTCTGTACTGGAACATTCTATGAATGGCCTGTTTCTGTACTGGAACATTCTATGAATGGCCTGTTTCTGTACTGGAACATTCTATGAATGGCCTGTTTCTGTACTGGAACATTCTATGAATGGCCTGTTTCTGTCCTGGAACATTCCATCAATGGCCTGTTTCTGTACTGGAACATTCTATGAATGGCCTGTTTCTGTACTGGAACATTCTATGAATGGCCTGTTTCTGTACTGGAACATTCTATGAATGGCCTGTTTCTGTAATGGAACATTCTATGAATGGCCTGTTTCTGTCCCGGAACATTCTATGAATGGCCTGTTTCTGTAATGGAACATTCTATGAATGGCCTGTTTCTGTCCTGGAACATTCCATCAATGGCCTGTTTCTGTACTGGAACATTCTATGAATGGCCTGTTTCTGTACTGGAACATTCTATGAATGGCCTGTTTCTGTACTGGAACATTCTATGAATGGCCTGTTTCTGTACTGGAACATTCTATGAATGGCCTGTTTCTGTCCTGGAACATTCTATGAATGGCCTGTTTCTGTCCTGGAACATTCTATGAATGGCCTGTTTCTGTACTGGAACATTCTGTGAATGGCCTGTTTCTGTACTGGAACATTCCATCAATGGCCTGTTTCTGTACTGGAACATTCTATGAATGGCCTGTTTCTGTACTGGAACATTCTATGAATGGCCTGTTTCTGTACTGGAACATTCTATGAATGGCCTGTTTCTGTACCGGAACATTCTATGAATGGCCTGTTTCTGTACTGGAACATTCTATGAATGGCCTGTTTCTGTACCGGAACATTCTATGAATGGCCTGTTTCTGTACTGGAACATTCTATGAATGGCCTGTTTCTGTACTGGAACATTCTATGAATGGCCTGTTTCTGTACCGGAACATTCTATGAATGGCCTGTTTCTGTACTGGAACATTCTATGAATGGCCTGTTTCTGTACTGGAACATTCTATGAATGGCCTGTTTCTGTCCTGGAACATTCTATGAATGGCCTGTTTCTGTACCGGAACATTCTATGAATGGCCTGTTTCTGTACTGGAACATTCTATGAATGGACTGTTTCTGTCCTGGAACATTCCATCAATGGCCTGTTTCTGTACTGGAACATTCTATGAATGGCCTGTTTCTGTACTGGAACATTCTATGAATGGCCTGTTTCTGTACTGGAACATTCTATGAATGGCCTGTTTCTGTACTGGAACATTCTATGAATGGCCTGTTTCTGTACTGGAACATTCTATGAATGGCCTGTTTCTGTAATGGAACATTCTATGAATGGCCTGTTTCTGTCCCGGAACATTCTATGAATGGCCTGTTTCTGTAATGGAACATTCTATGAATGGCCTGTTTCTGTCCTGGAACATTCCATCAATGGCCTGTTTCTGTACTGGAACATTCTATGAATGGCCTGTTTCTGTACTGGAACATTCTATGAATGGCCTGTTTCTGTACTGGAACATTCTATGAATGGCCTGTTTCTGTCCTGGAACATTCTATGAATGGCCTGTTTCTGTCCTGGAACATTCTATGAATGGCCTGTTTCTGTCCTGGAACATTCTATGAATGGCCTGTTTCTGTACTGGAACATTCTATGAATGGCCTGTTTCTGTCCTGGAACATTCTATGAATGGCCTGTTTCTGTCCTGGAACATTCTATGAATGGCCTGTTTCTGTCCTGGAACATTCTATGAATGGCCTGTTTCTGTACTGGAACATTCTATGAATGGCCTGTTTCTGTACTGGAACATTCTATGAATGGCCTGTTTCTGTCCTGGAACATTCTATGAATGGCCTGTTTCTGTACTGGAACATTCTATGAATGGCCTGTTTCTGTACTGGAACATTCTATGAATGGCCTGTTTCTGTACTGGAACATTCTATGAATGGCCTGTTTCTGTACTGGAACATTCTATGAATGGCCTGTTTCTGTACTGGAACATTCTATGAATGGCCTGTTTCTGTACTGGAACATTCTGTGAATGGCCTGTTTCTGTACTGGAACATTCTATGAATGGCCTGTTTCTGTACTGGAACATTCTATGAATGGCCTGTTTCTGTACCGGAACATTCTATGAATGGCCTGTTTCTGTACTGGAACATTCTATGAATGGCCTGTTTCTGTACTGGAACATTCTATGAATGGCCTGTTTCTGTACTGGAACATTCTATGAATGGCCTGTTTCTGTACTGGAACATTCTATGAATGGCCTGTTTCTGTACTGGAACATTCTGTGAATGGCCTGTTTCTGTACTGGAACATTCTATGAATGGCCTGTTTCTGTACTGGAACATTCTATGAATGGCCTGTTTCTGTACTGGAACATTCTATGAATGGCCTGTTTCTGTACTGGAACATTCTATGAATGGCCTGTTTCTGTACTGGAACATTCTATGAATGGCCTGTTTCTGTCCTGGAACATTCTATGAATGGCCTGTTTCTGTACTGGAACATTCTATGAATGGCCTGTTTCTGTACTGGAACATTCTATGAATGGCCTGTTTCTGTACTGGAACATTCTATGAATGGCCTGTTTCTGTCCTGGAACATTCTATGAATGGACTGTTTCTGTCCTGGAACATTCTATGAATGGCCTGTTTCTGTACCGGAACATTCTATGAATGGCCTGTTTCTGTACTGGAACATTCTATGAATGGCCTGTTTCTGTACCGGAACATTCTATGAATGGCCTGTTTCTGTACTGGAACATTCTATGAATGGCCTGTTTCTGTACTGGAACATTCTATGAATGGCCTGTTTCTGTACTGGAACATTCTATGAATGGCCTGTTTCTGTACTGGAACATTCTATGAATGGCCTGTTTCTGTACCGGAACATTCTATGAATGGCCTGTTTCTGTACTGGAACATTCTATGAATGGCCTGTTTCTGTACCGGAACATTCTATGAATGGCCTGTTTCTGTACTGGAACATTCTATGAATGGCCTGTTTCTGTACTGGAACATTCTATGAATGGCCTGTTTCTGTACCGGAACATTCTATGAATGGTCTGTTTCTGTACTGGAACATTCTATGAATGGCCTGTTTCTGTACTGGAACATTCTATGAATGGCCTGTTTCTGTACCGGAACATTCTATGAATGGCCTGTTTCTGTCCTGGAACATTCTATGAATGGCCTGTTTCTGTACTGGAACATTCTATGAATGGCCTGTTTCTGTCCTGGAACATTCTATGAATGGCCTGTTTCTGTACCGGAACATTCTATGAATGGCCTGTTTCTGTACTGGAACATTCTATGAATGGACTGTTTCTGTCCTGGAACATTCCATCAATGGCCTGTTTCTGTACTGGAACATTCTATGAATGGCCTGTTTCTGTACTGGAACATTCTATGAATGGCCTGTTTCTGTACTGGAACATTCTATGAATGGCCTGTTTCTGTACTGGAACATTCTATGAATGGCCTGTTTCTGTCCTGGAACATTCTATGAATGGCCTGTTTCTGTACCGGAACATTCTATGAATGGCCTGTTTCTGTACTGGAACATTCTATGAATGGCCTGTTTCTGTACTGGAACATTCTATGAATGGCCTGTTTCTGTACTGGAACATTCTATGAATGGCCTGTTTCTGTACTGGAACATTCTATGAATGGCCTGTTTCTGTACTGGAACATTCTATGAATGGCCTGTTTCTGTACCGGAACATTCTATGAATGGCCTGTTTCTGTAATGGAACATTCTATGAATGGCCTGTTTCTGTACTGGAACATTCTATGAATGGCCTGTTTCTGTACTGGAACATTCTATGAATGGCCTGTTTCTGTACTGGAACATTCTATGAATGGCCTGTTTCTGTACTGGAACATTCTATGAATGGCCTGTTTCTGTAATGGAACATTCTATGAATGGCCTGTTTCTGTCCCGGAACATTCTATGAATGGCCTGTTTCTGTACTGGAACATTCTATGAATGGCCTGTTTCTGTCCTGGAACATTCTATGAATGGCCTGTTTCTGTAATGGAACATTCTATGAATGGCCTGTTTCTGTCCTGGAACATTCCATCAATGGCCTGTTTCTGTACTGGAACATTCTATGAATGGCCTGTTTCTGTACTGGAACATTCTATGAATGGCCTGTTTCTGTCCTGGAACATTCTATGAATGGCCTGTTTCTGTACTGGAACATTCTATGAATGGCCTGTTTCTGTACCGGAACATTCTATGAATGGCCTGTTTCTGTACTGGAACATTCTATGAATGGCCTGTTTCTGTACTGGAACATTCTATGAATGGCCTGTTTCTGTACTGGAACATTCTATCAATGGCCTGTTTCTGTACTGGAACATTCTATGAATGGCCTGTTTCTGTACTGGAACATTCTATGAATGGCCTGTTTCTGTACTGGAACATTCTATGAATGGCCTGTTTCTGTCCTGGAACATTCTATGAATGGCCTGTTTCTGTCCTGGAACATTCTATGAATGGCCTGTTTCTGTACTGGAACATTCTATGAATGGTCTGTTTCTGTACTGGAACATTCTATGAATGGCCTGTTTCTGTCCCGGAACATTCTATGAATGGCCTGTTTCTGTACTGGAACATTCTATGAATGGCCTGTTTCTGTACTGGAACATTCTATGAATGGCCTGTTTCTGTCCTGGAACATTCTATGAATGGCCTGTTTCTGTACTGGAACATTCTATGAATGGCCTGTTTCTGTCCCGGAACATTCTATGAATGGCCTGTTTCTGTACTGGAACATTCTATGAATGGCCTGTTTCTGTACTGGAACATTCTATGAATGGCCTGTTTCTGTCCTGGAACATTCTATGAATGGCCTGTTTCTGTACTGGAACATTCTATGAATGGCCTGTTTCTGTCCTGGAACATTCTATGAATGGCCTGTTTCTGTACTGGAACATTCTATGAATGGCCTGTTTCTGTACTGGAACATTCTATGAATGGCCTGTTTCTGTCCTGGAACATTCTATGAATGGCCTGTTTCTGTACTGGAACATTCTATGAATGGCCTGTTTCTGTACTGGAACATTCTATGAATGGCCTGTTTCTGTACTGGAACATTCTATGAATGGCCTGTTTCTGTACTGGAACATTCTGTGAATGGCCTGTTTCTGTACTGGAACATTCTATGAATGGCCTGTTTCTGTACTGGAACATTCTATGAATGGCCTGTTTCTGTACTGGAACATTCTATGAATGGCCTGTTTCTGTACTGGAACATTCTATGAATGGCCTGTTTCTGTACTGGAACATTCTATGAATGGCCTGTTTCTGTCCTGGAACATTCTATGAATGGCCTGTTTCTGTACTGGAACATTCTATGAATGGCCTGTTTCTGTACTGGAACATTCTATGAATGGCCTGTTTCTGTACTGGAACATTCTATGACTGCGTGGCCAGTGACAGTATTAACGAAGGGGAAGGTGAAGCAGGATTGCACTGTCGGAGGGTCAGTACTGAGGGAGAGCTGCACTGTCGGAGGGTCAGTACTGAGGGAGCGCTGCACTGTCGGAGGGTCAGTACTGAGGGAGCGCTGCACTGTCGGAGGGTCAGTACTGAGGGAGCGCTGCACTGTCGGAGGGTCAGTACTGAGGGAGCGCTGCACTGTCGGAGGGTCAGTACTGAGGGAGCGCTGCACTGTCGGAGGGTCAGTACTGAGGGAGTGCTGCACTGTCGGAGGGTCAGTACTGAGGGAGCGCTGCACTGTCGGAGGGTCAGTACTGAGGGAGCGCTGCACTGTCGGAGTGTCAGTACTGAGGGAGCGCTGCACTGTCGGAGGGTCAGTACTGAGGGAGCGCTGCACTGTCGGAGGGTCAGTACTGAGGGAGTGCTGCACTGTCGGAGGGTCAGTACTGAGGGAGCGCTGCACTGTCGGAGGGTCAGTACTGAGGGAGCACTGCACTGTCGGAGGGTCAGTATTGAGTGGGCACTGCACTGTCGGAGGGTCAGTACTGAGGGAGCGCTGCACTGTCGGAGGGTCAGTACTGAGGGAGCGCTGCACTGTCGGAGGGTCAGTACTGAGGGAGCGCTGCACTGTCGGAGGTGGGACATTAAACTAAGGCTCTCTCTCCCTGTTCCAGTCGATATAAAAGATCCCAGGGCATTATTTCAGAGAAGAGCGGGGGAGTTCTCCTTGGTGACCTGGGTAATATTTACCCCTCAATCAGCAAAACAGACATCGCAGTTTGTGGGATCTTGCTGTGTAGAAATTACCTGCTGCATTCCCTACATTGCAACAGTGACTACACTTCAAAAAATACTTCACTGGCTGTAAAGCACTTTGTGACATTGTGAAAGGTGTAGGTTCTTTTAAAAGGTTTCTGTCGCACCTTTTACGACCTCAGTGAAGTCCCTTTTTTGAAATGTCGTCACTGTAGGGGATGATGATTTATAAACCAGTTTTAAAGTCCGGGTAACGATGCTTTCCTTGCGTTGAGTTGTTTGTTTTGGTGATGCCTCTTCCCCACACAATGACCCTGCCTCCCTTACCCTCCTCCCCACTGCATGTGGCAGTGCCCCTGTATATCACCTAGACCACAGTTAATAGGGATGGGCTGCTCATGGTGAGAGTACAGCACAAAGAGTGAAGAAAGGGAGACAAAGGTCAGCAACAGCACGAGAAAACTCCCTGTGAAAAGCCTTCACTCAGGCATTTGTTGCAGCTTCCCATTGATCACTGGCGTTTGCTCAGATCACTGATCAAACTTCTCCTTTCTAATTTTAGGAAGTCTCTCCAAGTCTCCACACTGTCTGTCCTTTGCGTACACCCACAGAGAGCCAGTACAGGCAGACTCAGCATCTGACAGCAGAAATGAAACCATGAGTCTGACAATCTCACTCACACAGCATCGCCTTGCTGACTCCTGACCAGCTGACCGCTGCCCTCTCGGAGACCTGAGCACATTCACCATCACTGGCCCGCTCTCAACAACTACTTTACAATCACTCACAATAAAGAATCCCTCTGACACCTCACACCGAGGAGTCACTAATACTGTATACATTATATACTGTATATTAAATACTATATATTGTATAGTATATACTATATATTATATACTGTATATTATACATTATATATTATATATTGTACATTATACAT
The DNA here is from genome assembly GCF_035084215.1 of Heptranchias perlo. NCBI lineage: Eukaryota > Metazoa > Chordata > Chondrichthyes > Hexanchiformes > Hexanchidae > Heptranchias > Heptranchias perlo. The sequence goes on from NW_027139363.1 coordinate 60,467, forward strand.
TATATATTGTGTATAAAACACTATATATTGTATATTATACATTATCTATTGTACATTATATATTATATATTATACATTATACATTATATATTATATATTGTACATTATACATTATATATTGTGTATAAAATCAAACACTATATATTGTATATTATACATTATATATTGTACATTATATATTATATATTATACATTATACATTATATATTGTACATTATACATTATATACTGTACATTATACATTATACATTGTATATTATATACTATACACTATTTATTATACATTATATATTATACATTATACACTACGCTATCCATGATGGGAGTGTAAGAGTCCGTTAGGTATGGTATGTAGTCCTTAGTTGTTTTTGACAAGCAGACTCAGTCTGTCTCACCGTCTGTCTCACTGTCTGTCTCACTGGCCGTATTATTACAGAGGTCCAGTTGAAGCAGTGGAGTTGGATTGAGAGAGCAGTGAAGGGGCCGTGCTTCGTCAGTGCTCTCGAACAGGATGAGTGGACACATTCCTGCCGACTCTCCACATTGGCTGGTAATGCTGCCTTTTACTGTGTTACAGTGAGGATCCTGAAGCAGTGCTGGGAACACAGCAGCACCTGTGTGTGTGGTGAATTACTGATCGACAGGACTCAGGATCCAATCATTCTCCACCGACTGGGTGACTTTCGACAGCTGCTGGAGGAGTGAGTCTTTGACTCAGTGGCAGTGTTCCTGCCTCTGAGTCTCAGGGTTCAGGGTTCAATCCCCACTCCAGACGAGACAGTCCCGGGGAGGGGAGACCGGGGCTCCAGACAGTCCCGGGGAGCGGAGACCGGGGCTCCAGACAGTCCCGGCGAGTGGGGCTCCAGACAGTCCCGGGGAGCAGAGGCTGGGGCTCCAGACAGTCCCGGGGAGTGGAGACTGGGGCTCCAGACAGTCCCGGGGAGTGGAGACTGGGGCTCCAGACAGTCCCGGGGAGTGGAGACCGGAGCTCCAGACAGTCCCGGGGAGCGGAGACCGGAGCTCCAGACAGTCCCGGGGAGCGGAGACCGGAGCTCCAGACAGTCCCGGGGAGCGGTGCTCCAGACTCTCCCGGGGAGCGGTGCTCCAGACAGTCCCGGGGAGCGGTGCTCCAGACAGTCCCGGGGAGCGGTGCTCCAGACTCTCCCGGGGAGCGGTGCTCCAGACTCTCCCGAGGAGCGATGCTCCAGACTCTCCCGAGGAGCGATGCTCCAGACTCTCCCGGGGAGCGATGCTCCAGACTCTCCCGGGGAGCGATGCTCCAGACTCTCCCGGGGAGCGATGCTCCAGACTCTCCCGGGGAGCGGTGCTCCAGACAGTCCCGGGGAGCGGTGCTCCAGACAGTCCCGGGGAGCGGTGCTCCAGACTCTCCCGGGGAGCGGTGCTCCAGACTCTCCCGGGGAGCGGTGCTCCAGACAGTCCCGGGGAGCGGTGCTCCAGACTCTCCCGGGGAGCGGTGCTCCAGACTCTCCCGAAGAGCGATGCTCCAGACTCTCCCGGGGAGCGGTGCTCCAGACAGTCCCGGGGAGCGGTGCTCCAGACAGTCCCGGGGAGCGGTGCTCCAGACAGTCCCGGGGAGCGGTGCTCCAGACAGTCCCGGGGAGCGGTGCTCCAGACAGTCCCGGGGAGCGGTGCTCCAGACAGTCCCGGGGAGCGGTGCTCCAGACAGTCCCGGGGAGCGGTGCTCCAGACAGTCCCGGGGAGCGGTGCTCCAGACTCTCCCGAGGAGCGATGCTCCAGACTCTCCCGGGGAGCGGTGCTCCAGACAGTCCCGGGGAGCGGTGCTCCAGACTCTCCCGGGGAGCGGTGCTCCAGACTCTCCCGGGGAGCGGTGCTCCAGACTCTCCCGGGGAGCGGTGCTCCAGACAGTCCCGGGGAGCGGTGCTCCAGACTCTCCCGAGGAGCGATGCTCCAGACTCTCCCGGGGAGCGGTGCTCCAGACAGTCCCGGGGAGCGGTGCTCCAGACTCTCCCGAGGAGCGATGCTCCAGACTCTCCCGGGGAGCGGTGCTCCAGACAGTCCCGGGGAGCGGTGCTCCAGACTCTCCCGGGGAGCGGTGCTCCAGACTCTCCCGGGGAGCGGTGCTCCAGACTCTCCCGAGGAGCGATGCTCCAGACAGTCCCGGGGAGCGGTGCTCCAGACAGTCCCGGGGAGCGATGCTCCAGACTCTCCCGGGGAGCGATGCTCCAGACTCTCCCGGGGAGCGATGCTCCAGACTCTCCCGGGGAGCGGTGCTCCAGACTCTCCCGGGGAGCGGTGCTCCAGACTCTCCCGGGGAGCAGAGACCGGTGCTCCAGACTCTCCCGGGGAGCAGAGACCGGTACTCCGGCTCTGAATGCTGGGTTGACATCCAGCAGGATTCTCGTGGGTGTGCGTAGCCCCCACCCCCCCATCACATGATTGTAGGAGCCCATAAAAGCCTCCTACATTTCGGACGAACCCCCTGTCGCCTGGTATAAAGATGGTTACAGCCGTGGAGACAGTGTTCATGTCACAGACTGTTAATCAGACTGGGAATCCTCCCACTGCTCCACACTGTCCTTCAAGGGAAGAACAGAAAGATACAGACAGACCTGCTGGTGTGATGTGGGCTTTCTGTCCATTGGCACAACTCCCCCTATGGAGGAGGGGGCGATGCCAGGGCCAGGGCTGGCAATCTTCAGCCAAAGGTGTTTTTTACATTTTGTGGAAGATTTTCCTCCTACCCCGCTGCAGCTTGCTGGGGTTTCTCTCCAATAAAACCATAGGCCCCATTTTAACCCTCCCGGGTATCTGTTATTCTACATATAAACCCCCCGAACCCCTCGATGAGATTCAATCCTGTAACTCACTCCTGGGTATCTGTTATTCTACATATAACACCCCCGAACCCCTCGATGAGATTCAATCCTGTAACTCACTCCCGGGTATCTGTTATTCTATATATAAACCACCCGAACCCCTCGATGAGATTCAATCCTGTAACTCACTCCTGGGTATCTGTTATTCTACATATAAACCCCCCGAACCCCTCGATGAGATTCAATCCTGTAACTCACTCCCGGGTATCTGTTATTCTATATATAAACCCCCCCGAATCCCTCGATTAGATTCCAGCCTGTAACTCACTCCTGGGTATCTGTTATTCTATATATAAACCCCCCGAACCCCTCGATTAGATTCCAGCCTGGAACTCACTCCCGGGTATCTGTTATTCTATATATAAACCCCCCGAACCCCTCGATTAGATTCCAGCCTGTAACTCACTCCCGGGTATCTGTTATTCTATAGAAAACCCCCCCGAACCCCTCGATTAGATTCCAGCCTGTAACTCACTCCCGGGTATCTGTTATTCTATATATAAACCACCCGAACCCCTCGATTAGATTCCAGCCTGTAACTCACTCCCGGGTATCTGTTATTCTATAGAAAACCCCCCCGAACCCCTCGATTAGATTCCAGCCTGTAACTCACTCCCGGGTATCTGTTATTCTATATATAAACCCCCCCGAACCCCTCGATTAGATTCCAGCCTGTAACTCACTCCCGGGTATCTGTTATTCTATATATAAACCCCCCCGAACCCCTCGATTAGATTCCAGTCTGTAACTCACTCCCGGGTATCTGTTATTCTATATATAAACCCCCCCGAACCCCTCGATTAGATTCCAGCCTGTGACTCACTCCCGGGTATCTGTTATTCTATATATAAACCCCCCGAACCCCTCGATTAGATTCCAGCCTGTAACTCACTCCCGGGTATCTGTTATTCTATATATAAACCCCCCGAACCCCTCGATTAGATTCCAGCCTGTAACTCACTCCCGGGTATCTGTTATTCTATATATAAACCCCCCGAACCCCTCGATTAGATTCCAGTCTGTAACTCACTCCCGGGTATCTGTTATTCTATATATAAACCCCCCGAACCCCTCGATTAGATTCCAGCCTGTAACTCACTCCCGGGTATCTGTTATTCTATATATAAACCCCCCGAACCCCTCGATTAGATTCCAGCCTGTAACTCACTCCCGGGTATCTGTTATTCTATATATAAACCCCCCGAACCCCTCGATTAGATTCCAGTCTGTAACTCACTCCCGGGTATCTGTTATTCTATATATAAACCCCCCGAACCCCTCGATTAGATTCCAGCCTGTAACTCACTCCCGGGTATCTGTTATTCTATATATAAACCCCCCGAACCCCTCGATTAGATTCCAGCCTGTAACTCACTCCCGGGTATCTGTTATTCTATATATAAACACCCCGAACCCCTCGATTAGATTCCAGTCTGTAACTCACTCCCGGGTATCTGTTATTCGATATATAAACCCCCCGAACCCCTCGATTAGATTCCAGCCTGTAACTCACTCCCGGGTATCTGTTATTCTATATATAAACCACCCGAACCCCTCGATTAGATTCCAGCCTGTAACTCGCTCCTGGGTATCTGTTATTCTGTATATAAACCCACCGAACCCCTCGATTAGATTCCAGCCTGTAACTCACTCCCGGGTATCTGTTATTCTATATATAAACCCCCCGAACCCCTCGATTAGATTCCAGTCTGTAACTCACTCCCGGGTATCTGTTATTCTATATATAAACCCCCCGAACCCCTCGATTAGATTCCAGCCTGTAACTCACTCCCGGGTATCTGTTATTCCATATATAAATCCCCCGAACCCCTCGATTAGACTCCAGCCTGTAACTCACTCCCGGGTATCTGTTATTCTATATATAAACCCCCCGAACCCCTCGATTAGATTCCAGCCTGTAACTCACTCCCGGGTATCTGTTATTCCATATATAAACCACCCGAACCCCTCGATTAGATTCCAGCCTGTAACTCACTCCCGGGTATCTGTTATTCTATATATAAACCACCGAACCCCTCGATTAGATTCCAGCCTGTAACTCACTCCCGGGTATCTGTTATTCTATATATAAACCACCCGAACCCCTCGATTAGATTCCAGCCTGTTACTCGCTCCTGGGTATCTGTTATTCTGTCTATAAACCCACCGAACCCCTCGATTAGATTCCAGCCTGTAACTCACTCCCGGGTATCTGTTATTCTATATATAAACCCCCCAAACCCCTCGATTAGATTCCAGTCTGTAACTCACTCCCGGGTATCTGTTATTCTATATATAAACCCCCCGAACCCCTCGATTAGATTCCAGCCTGTAACTCACTCCCGGGTATCTGTTATTCCATATATAAATCCCCCGAACCCCTCGATTAGACTCCAGCCTGTAACTCACTCCCGGGTATCTGTTATTCTATATATAAACCCCCCGAACCCCTCGATTAGATTCCAGCCTGTAACTCACTCCCGGGTATCTGTTATTCCATATATAAACCACCCGAACCCCTCGATTAGAATCCAGCCTGTAACTCACTCCCGGGTATCTGTTATTCGATATATAAACCCCCCGAACCCCTCGATTAGATTCCAGCCTGTAACTCACTCCCGGGTATCTGTTATTCGATATATAAACCACCCGAACCCCTCGATTAGATTCCAGCCTGTAACTCACTCCCGGGTATCTGTTATTCTATATATAAACCCCCCGAACCCCTCGATTAGATTCCAGCCTGTAACTCACTCCCGGGTATCTGTTATTCTATATATAAACCCCCCGAACACCTCGATTATATTCCAGCCTGTCACTCACTCCCGGGTATCTGTTATTCTACATATAAACCCCCCGAACCCCTCGATTAGATTCCAGCCTGTCACTCACTCCCGGGTATCTGTTATTCTACATATAAACCCCCCGAACCCCTCGATTAGATTCCAGCCTGTCACTCACTCCCGGGTATCTGTTATTCTATATATAAACCACCCGAGCCCATCGATTAGATTCCAGCCTGTAACTCACTCCCGGGTATCTGTTATTCTATATATAAACCACCCGAACCCCTCGATTAGATTCCAGCCTGTCACTCACTCCCGGGTATCTGTTATTCTATATATAAACCACCCGAACCCCTCGATTAGATTCCAGCCTGGAACTCACTCCCGGGTATCTGTTATTCTATATATAAACACCCCGAACCCCTCGATTAGATTCCAGCCTGTAACTCGCTCCCGGGTATCTGTTATTCTAAAAATAATCCCCCCGAACCACTCGATTAGATTCAAGTCTGTCATTCAATCCCGGGTATCTGTTATTCTATATATAAACCAGCCGAACCCCTCGGTTAGATTCCAGCCTGTAACTCACTCCCGGGTATCTGTTATTCTATATATAAACCCCACGAACCCCGATTAGATTCCAGCCTGTAACTCACTCCCAGTTATCTGTTATTCTATATATAAACCACCCGAACCCCTCGATTAGATTCCAGCCTGTAACTCACTCCCGGGTATCTGTTATTCTATATATAAACCACCCGAACCCCTCGATTAGATTCCAGCCTGTAACTCACTCCCGGGTATCTGTTATTCTATATATAAACCCCCCGAACCCCTCGATTAGATTCCAGCCTGTAACTCACTCCCGGGTATCTGTTATTCTATATATAAACCCCCCCGAACCCCTCGATTAGATTCCAGTCTGTAACTCACTCCCGGGTATCTGTTATTCTATATATAAACCCCCCCGAACCCCTCGATTAGATTCCAGCCTGTGACTCACTCCCGGGTATCTGTTATTCTATATATAAACCCCCCGAACCCCTCGATTAGATTCCAGCCTGTAACTCACTCCCGGGTATCTGTTATTCTATATATAAACCCCCCCGAACCCCTCGATTAGATTCCAGCCTGTAACTCACTCCCGGGTATCTGTTATTCTATATATAAACCCCCCGAACCCCTCGATTAGATTCCAGTCTGTAACTCACTCCCGGGTATCTGTTATTCTATATATAAACCCCCCGAACCCCTCGATTAGATTCCAGCCTGTAACTCACTCCCGGGGATCTGTTATTCTATATATAAACCCCCCGAACCCCTCGATTAGATTCCAGCCTGTAACTCACTCCCGGGTATCTGTTATTCTATATATAAACCCCCCGAACCCCTCGATTAGATTCCAGTCTGTAACTCACTCCCGGGTATCTGTTATTCTAAAAATAAACCCCCCGAACCCCTCGATTAGATTCCAGCCTGTAACTCACTCCCGGGTATCTGTTATTCTATATATAAACCCCCCGAACCCCTCGATTAGATTCCAGCCTGTAACTCACTCCCGGGTATCTGTTATTCGATATATAAACCCCCCGAACCCCTCGATTAGATTCCAGCCTGTAACTCACTCCCGGGTATCTGTTATTCTATATATAAACCCCCCGAACCCCTCGATTAGATTCCAGTCTGTAACTCACTCCCGGGTATCTGTTATTCTATATATAAACCCCCCGAACCCCTCGATTAGATTCCAGCCTGTAACTCACTCCCGGGTATCTGTTATTCCATATATAAATCCCCCGAACCCCTCGATTAGACTCCAGCCTGTAACTCACTCCCGGGTATCTGTTATTCTGTATATAAACCCCCCGAACCCCTCGATTAGATTCCAGCCTGTAACTCACTCCCGGGTATCTGTTATTCCATATATAAACCACCCGAACCCCTCGATTAGATTCCAGCCTGTAACTCGCTCCTGGGTATCTGTTATTCTGTATATAAACCCACCGAACCCCTCGATTAGATTCCAGCCTGTAACTCACTCCCGGGTATCTGTTATTCTATATATAAACCCCCCAAACCCCTCGATTAGATTCCAGTCTGTAACTCACTCCCGGGTATCTGTTATTCTATATATAAACCCCCCGAACCCCTCGATTAGATTCCAGCCTGTAACTCACTCCCGGGTATCTGTTATTCCATATATAAATCCCCCGAACCCCTCGATTAGACTCCAGCCTGTAACTCACTCCCGGGTATCTGTTATTCTATATATAAACCCCCCGAACCCCTCGATTAGATTCCAGCCTGTAACTCACTCCCGGGTATCTGTTATTCCATATATAAACCACCCGAACCCCTCGATTAGAATCCAGCCTGTAACTCACTCCCGGGTATCTGTTATTCAATATATAAACCCCCCGAACCCCTCGATTAGATTCCAGCCTGTAACTCACTCCCGGGTATCTGTTATTCGATATATAAACCACCCGAACCCCTCGATTAGATTCCAGCCTGTAACTCACTCCCGGGTATCTGTTATTCTATATATAAACCCCCCGAACCCCTCGATTAGATTCCAGCCTGTAACTCACTCCCGGGTATCTGTTATTCTATATATAAACCCCCCGAACACCTCGATTATATTCCAGCCTGTCACTCACTCCCGGGTATCTGTTATTCTACATATAAACCCCCCGAACCCCTCGATTAGATTCCAGCCTGTCACTCACTCCCGGGTATCTGTTATTCTACATATAAACCCCCCGAACCCCTCGATTAGATTCCAGCCTGTCACTCACTCCCGGGTATCTGTTATTCTACATATAAACCCCCCGAACCCCTCGATTAGATTCCAGCCTGTCACTCACTCCCGGGTATCTGTTATTCTACATATAAACCACCCGAACCCCTCGATTAGATTCCAGCCTGGAACTCACTCCCGGGTATCTGTTATTCTATATATAAACACCCCGAACCCCTCGATTAGATTCCAGCCTGTAACTCGCTCCCGGGTATCTGTTATTCTAAAAATAATCCCCCCGAACCACTCGATTAGATGCAAGTCTGTCATTCAATCCCGGGTATCTGTTATTCTATATATAAACCCCCCGAACCCCTCGATTAGATTCCAGCCTGTAACTCACTCCCGGGTATCTGTTATTCTATATATAAACCCCACGAACCCCTATTAGATTCCAGCCTGTAACTCACTCCCAGTTATCTGTTATTCTATATATAAACCACCCGAACCCCTCGATTAGATTCCAGCCTGTAACTCACTCCCGGGTATCTGTTATTCTATATATAAACCACCCGAACCCCTCGATTAGATTCCAGCCTGTAACTCACTCCCGGGTATCTGTTATTCTATATATAAACCCCCCGAACCCCTCCATTAGATTCCAGCCTGTAACTCACTCCTGGGTATCTGTTATTCTATATATAAACCCCCCAAACCCCTCGATTAGATTCCAGCCTGTAACTCACTCCCGGGTATCTGTTATTCCATATATAAATCCCCCGAACCCCTCGATTAGACTCCAGCCTGTAACTCACTCCCGGGTATCTGTTATTCTATATATAAACCCCCCGAACCCCTCGATTAGATTCCAGCCTGTAACTCACTCCCGGGTATCTGTTATTCTATATATAAACCACCCGAACCCCTCGATTAGATTCCAGCCTGTAACTCACTCCCGGGTATCTGTTATTCTATATATAAACCCCCCGAACACCTCGATTATATTCCAGCCTGTCACTCACTCCCGGGTATCTGTTATTCTACATATAAACCACCCGATCCCCTCGATTAGATTCCAGCCTGTAACTCACTCCCGGGTATCTGTTATTCTATCTATAAACCCCCCGAACCCCTCGATTAGATTCCAGCCTGTAACTCACTCCCGGGTATCTGTTATTCTATATATAAACCCCCCGAACCCCTCGATTAGATTCCAGCCTGTCACTCACTCCCGGGTATCTGTTATTCTGTATATAAACCCCCCGAACCCCTCGATTAGATTCCAGTCTGTAACTCACTCCCGGGTATCTGTCATTCTATATATAAACCCCCCGAACCCCTCGATTAGATTCCAGCCTGGAACTCACTCCCGGGTATCTGTTATTCTACATATAAACCCCCCGAACCCCTCGATTAGATTCCAGCCTGTAACTCACTCCCGGGTATCTGTTATTCTACATATAACCCCCCCGAACCCCTCGATTAGATTCCAGCCTATAACTCACTCCCGGGTATCTGTTATTCGATACATAAACCACCCGAACCCCTCGATTAGATTCCAGCCTGTAACTCACTCCCGGGTATCTGTTATTCTATATATAAACCACCCGAACCCCTCGATTAGATTCCAGCCTGTAACTCGCTCCTGGGTATCTGTTATTCTGTATATAAACCCACCGAACCCCTCGATTAGATTCCAGCCTGTAACTCACTCCCGGGTATCTGTTATTCTATATATAAACCCCCCGAACCCCTCGATTAGATTCCAGCCTGTAACTCACTCTCGGGTATCTGTTATTCTATATATAAACCACCCGAACCCCTCGATTAGATTCCAGCCTGTAACTCACTCCCGGGTATCTGTTATTCCATATATAAATCCCCCGAACCCCTCGATTAGACTCCAGCCTGTAACTCACTCCCGGGTATCTGTTATTCTATATATAAACCCCCCGAACCCCTCGATTAGATTCCAGCCTGTAACTCACTCCCGGGTATCTGTTATTCTATATATAAACCACCCGAACCCCTCGATTAGAATCCAGCCTGTAACTCACTCCCGGGTATCTGTTATTCTATATATAAACCCACCGAACCCCTCGATTAGATTCCAGCCTGTAACTCACTCCCGGGTATCTGTTATTCGATATATAAACCACCCGAACCCCTCGATCAGATTCCAGCCTGTAACTCACTCCCGGGTATCTGTTATTCTATATATAAACCCCCCGAACCCCTCGATTAGATTCCAGTCTGTAACTCACTCCCGGGTATCTGTTATTCTATATATAAACCACCCGATCCCCTCGATTAGATTCCAGCCTGCAACTCACTCCCGGGTATCTGTTATTCTATCTATAAACCCCCCGAACCCCTCGATTAGATTCCAGCCTGTAACTCACTCCCGGGTATCTGTTATTCTATATATAAACCCCCCGAACCCCTCGATTATATTCCAGCCTGTAACTCACTCCCGGGTATCTGTTATTCTATATATAAACCACCCGAACCCCTCGATTAGATTCCAGCCTATAACTCACTCCCGGGTATCTGTTATTCTATATATAAACACCCCGAACCCCTCGATTAGATTCCAGCCTGTAACTCGCTCCCGGGTATCTGTTATTCTATATATAAACCCCCCGAACCCCTCGATTAGATTCCAGTCTGTAACTCACTCCCGGGTATCTGTTATTCTAAAAATAATCCCCTCGACCCACTCGATTAGATTCAAGTCTGTCATTCAATCCCGGGTATCTGTTATTCTATATATAAACCAGCCGAACCCCTCGGTTAGATTTCAGCCTGTAACTCACTCCCGGGTATCTGTTATTCTATATATAAACCCCACGAACCCCTATTAGATTCCAGCCTGTAACTCACTCCCGGGTATCTGTTATTCTATATATAAACCCCCCGAACCCCTCCATTAGATTCCAGCCTGTAACTCACTGCTGGGTATCTGTTATTCTATATATAAACCCCCCGAACCCCTCGATTAGATTCCAGCCTGTAACTCACTCCCGGGTATCTGTTATTCCATATATAAATCCCCCGAACCCCTCGATTAGACTCCAGCCTGTAACTCACTCCCGGGTATCTGTTATTCTATATATAAACCCCCCGAACCCCTCGATTAGATTCCAGCCTGTAACTCACTCCCGGGTATCTGTTATTCCATATATTAACCACCCGAACCCCTCGATTAGAATCCAGCCTGAAACTCACTCCCGGGTATCTGTTATTCTATATATAAACCCCCCGAACCCCTCGATTAGATTCCAGTCTGTAACTCACTCCCGGGTATCTGTTATTCTATATATAAACCCCCCGAACCCCTCGATTAGATTCCAGCCTGTAACTCACTCCTGGGTATCTGTTATTCGATATATAAACCCCCCGAACCCCTCGATTAGATTCCAGCCTGTAACTCACTCCCGGGTATCTGTTATTCGATACATAAACCGCCCGAACCCCTCGATTAGATTCCAGCCTGTAACTCACTCCCGGGTATCTGTTATTCCATATATAAACCAGCCGAACCCCTCGATCAGATTCCAGCCTGTAACTCACTCCCGGGTATCTGTTATTCTATATATAAACCCCCCGAACCACTCGATTAGATTCCAGCCTGTCACTCACTCCCGGGTATCTGTTATTCTATATATAAACCCCCCGAACCACTCGATTAGATTCCAGCCTGTAACTCACTCCCGGGTATCTGTTATTCTATATATAAACCCCCCGAACCCCTCGATGAGATTCCAGTCTGTAACTCACTCCCGGGTATCTGTTATTCTATATATAAACCCCCCCGAACCCCTCGATTAGATTCCAGCCTGTAACTCACTCCCGGGTATCTGTTATTCCATATATAAATCCCCCGAACCCCTCGATTAGACTCCAGCCTGTAACTCACTCCCGGGTATCTGTTATTCTATATATAAACCCCCCGAACCCCTCGATTAGATTCCAGCCTGTAACTCACTCCCGGGTATCTGTTATTCCATATATAAACCACCCGAACCCCTCGATTAGAATCCAGCCTGTAACTCACTCCCGGGTATCTGTTATTCGATATATAAACCCCCCGAACCCCTCGATTAGATTCCAGCCTGTAACTCACTCCCGGGTATCTGTTATTCGATATATAAACCACCCGAACCCCTCGATTAGATTCCAGCCTGTAACTCACTCCCGGGTATCTGTTATTCTATATATAAACCCCCCGAACCCCTCGATTAGATTCCAGCCTGTAACTCACTCCCGGGTATCTGTTATTCTATATATAAACCCCCCGAACCCCTCGATGAGATTCCAGTCTGTAACTCACTCCCGGGTATCTGTTATTCTATATATAAACCCCCCGAACCCCTCGATTAGATTCCAGTCTGTAACTCACTCCCGGGTATCTGTTATTCTAAAAATAATCCCCTCGACCCACTCGATTAGATTCAAGTCTGTCATTCAATCCCGGGTATCTGTTATTCTATATATAAACCAGCCGAACCCCTCGGTTAGATTTCAGCCTGTAACTCACTCCCGGGTATCTGTTATTCTATATATAAACCCCACGAACCCCTATTAGATTCCAGCCTGTAACTCACTCCCAGTTATCTGTTATTCTATATATAAACCACCCGAACCCCTCCATTAGATTCCAGCCTGTAACTCACTCCTGGGTATCTGTTATTCTATATATAAACCCCCCGAACCCCTCGATTAGATTCCAGCCTGTAACTCACTCCCGGGTATCTGTTATTCCATATATAAATCCCCCGAACCCCTCGATTAGACTCCAGCCTGTAACTCACTCCCGGGTATCTGTTATTCTATATATAAACCCCCCGAACCCCACGATTAGATTCCAGTCTGTAACTCACTCCCGGGTATCTGTTATTCTATATATAAACCCCCCGAACCCCTCGATTAGATTCCAGCCTGTAACTCGCTCCCGGGTATCTGTTATTCTATATATAAACCCCCCGAACCCCTCGATTAGATTCCAACCTGTAACTCACTCCCAGGTATCTGTTATTCTATATATAAACCCCCCGAACCCCTCGATTAGATTCCAGCCTGTAACTCACTCCTGGGTATCTGTTATTCGATATATAAACCCCCCGAACCCCTCGATTAGATTCCAGCCTGTAACTCACTCCCGGGTATCTGTTATTCGATACATAAACCGCCCGAACCCCTCGATTAGATTCCAGCCTGTAACTCACTCCCGGGTATCTGTTATTCCATATATAAACCAGCCGAACCCCTCGATCAGATTCCAGCCTGTAACTCACTCCCGGGTATCTGTTATTCTATATATAAACCACCCGAACCCCTCGATTAGATTCCAGCCTGTCACTCACTCCCGGGTATCTGTTATTCTATATATAAACCCCCCGAACCCCTCGATTAGATTCCAGTCTGTAACTCACTCCCGGGTATCTGTTATTCTATATATAAACCCCCCGAACCCCTCGATTAGATTCCAGTCTGTAACTCACTCCCGGGTATCTGTTATTCTATATATAAACCCCCCGAACCCATCGATTAGATTCCAGCCTGTGACTCACTCCCGGGTATCTGTTATTCTATATATAAACCCCCCGAACCTCTCGATTAGATTCCAGCCTGTCACTCACTCCCGGGTATCTGTTATTCTATATATAAACCCCCCGAACCCCTCGATTAGATTCCAGTCTGTAACTCACTCCCGGGTATCTGTTATTCTATATATAAACCCCCCGAACCCCTCGATTAGATTCCAGCCTGTAACTCACTCCCGGGTATCTGTTATTCTATATATAAACCCCCCGAACCCCTCGATTAGATTCCAGCCTGTAACTCACTCCCGGGTATCTGTTATTCTATATATAAACCCCCCGAACCCCTCGATTAGATTCCAGCCTGTAACTCACTCCCGGGTATCTGTTATTCTATATATAAACCCCCCGAACCTCTCGATTAGATTCCAGCCTGTAACTCACTCCCGGGTATCTGTTATTCTATATATAAACCCCCCGAACCACTCGATTAGATTCCAGCCTGTCACTCACTCCCGGGTATCTGTTATTCTATATATAAACCCCCCGAACCACTCGATTAGATTCCAGCCTGTAACTCACTCCCGGGTATCTGTTATTCTATATATAAACCCCCCGAACCCCTCGATGAGATTCCAGTCTGTAACTCACTCCCGGGTATCTGTTATTCTATATATAAACCCCCCCGAACCCCTCGATTAGATTCCAGCCTGTAACTCACTCCCGGGTATCTGTTATTCTATATATAAACCCCCGAACCCCTCGATTAGATTCCAGTCTGTAACTCACTCCCGGGTATCTGTTATTCTATATATAAACCCCCCCGAACCCCTCGATTAGATTCCAGCCTGTAACTCACTCCCGGGTATCTGTTATTCTATCTATAAACCCCCCGAACCCCTCGATTAGATTCCAGCCTGTAACTCACTCCCGGGTATCTGTTATTCTATCTGTAAACCCCCCGAACCCCTCGATTAGATTCCAGCCTGTCACTCACTCCCGGGTATCTGTTATTCTATATATAAACCCCCCCGAACCCCTCGATTAGATTCCAGTCTGTAACTCACTCCCAGTTATCTGTTATTCTATATATAAACCCCACGAACCCCGATTAGATTCCAGCCTGTAACTCACTCCCGGGTATCTGTTAATCTATATATAAACCACCCGAACCCCTCCATTAGATTCCAGCCTGCAACTCACTCCCAGTTATCTGTTATTCTATATATAAACCCCCCGAACCCCTCGATTAGATTCCAGCCTGTAACTCACTCCCGGGTATCTGTTATTCAATATATAAACCACCCGAACCCCTCGATTAGATTCCAGCCTGTAACTCACTCCCGGGTATCTGTTATTCTATATATAAACCCCCCGAACCCCTCGATTAGATTCCAGTCTGTAACTCACTCCCGGATATCTGTTCTTCTATCTATGAACCACCCGAACCCCTCGATTATATTCCAGCCTGTAACTCACTCCCGGGTACCTGTAATTCTATATATAAACCCCCCGAACCCCTCGAATATATTCCAGCCTGTAACTCACTCCCGGGTATCTGTTATTCTATATATAAACCACCTGAACCCCTCGATTAGATTCCAGCCTGCAACTCACTCCCGGGTATCTGTTCTTCTATATATAAACCCCCCGAACCCCTCGATTAGATTCCAGCCTGCAACTCACTCCCGGGTATCTGTTATTCTATATATGAACCACCCGAACCCCTCGATTAGATTCCAGCCTGCAACTCACTCCCGGGTATCTGTTCTTCTATATATGAACCACCCGAACCCCTCGATTAGATTCCAGTCTGTAACTCACTCCCGGGTATCTGTTATTCGATATATAAACCCCCCGAACCCCTCGATTAGATTCCAGCCTGTAACTCACTCCCGGGTATCTGTTATTCGATATATAAATCCCCCGAACCCCTCGATTATATTCCAGCCTGTCACTCACTCCCGGGTATCTGTTATTCCACATATAAACCCCCCGAACCCCTCGATTAGATTCCAGCCTGTAACTCACTCCCGGGTATCTGTTATTCTATATATAAACCCCCCGAACCCCTCGATTAGATTCCAGCCTGTAACTCACTTCCGGGTATCTGTTTTTCTTATATCTCAAGATTTGGGTGTCGGTATGTTCGGGATAGTATATAGGCATGTACAGGTTTGGGAGTGGGTGTGCACAGCTTTGGGAGTGGGTGTGCACAGGTGTGGGAGTGGGTGCATACAGGATTGGGAATGGGTGTGTACGGGTTTGGGAGTGGGTGTGTACGGGTTTGGGAGTGGGTGTGTACGGGTTTGGGTGTGGGAGTGTGCAGGTTTGGGAGTGGGTGTGTACAGGTTTGGGAGTGGGTGTGTACAGGTTTGGGAGTGGGTGTGTACAGGTTTGGGAGTGGGTGTGCACAGGTTTGGGAGTGGGTGTGTACGGGTTTGGGATTGAGTGTGTACAGGTTTGGGAGTGGGTGTGTACGGGTTTGGGAGTGGGTGTGTACAGGTTTGGGAGTGGGTGTGTACAGGTTTGGGAGTGGGTGTGTACGGGTTTTGGGAGTTGGTGTGTACAGGTTTGGGAGTGGGTGTGTACAGGTTTGGGAGTGGGTGTGTAGAGGTTTGGGAGTGGGTGTGTACAGGTTTGGGAGAGGGTGTGTACAGGTTTGGGTTTGGATGTGTACGGGTTTGGGAGTGGGTGTGTACAGGTTTGGGAGTGGGTGAGTACAGGTTTGGGAGTGGGTGTGTACAGGTTTGGGAGTGGGTGTGTATTGGTTTGGGAGTGGGTGTGTACAGGTTTGGGAGTGGGTGTGTACAGGTTTGGGTGTGGGTGTGTACAGGTTTGGGAGTGGGTGTGTACAGGTTTGGGAGTGGGTGTGTACAGGTTTAGGAGTGGGTGTGTATTGGTTTTGGGAGTGGGTGTGTACAGGTTTGGGAGCGGGTGTGTACGGGTTTGGGAGTGGGTGTGTACAGGTTTGGGAGTGGGTGTGTACAGGTTTGGGAATGGGTGTGTACAGGTTTTGGGAGTGGGTGTGTACAGGTTTGGGAGTGGGTGTGTAGAGGTTTGGGAGTGGGTGTGTACGGGTTTGGGAGTGGGTGTGCACAGGTTTGGGATTGGGTGTGTACGGGTTTGGGAGTGGGTGTGTTCAGGTTTGGGAGTGGGTGTGTACAGGTTTGGGTTTGGATGTGCACGGGTTTGGGAGTGGGTGTGTACAGGTTTGGGAGTGGGTGTGTACAGGTTTGGGAGTGGGTGTGTACGGGCTTGGGAGTGGGTGTGTACAGGTTTGGGAGTGGGTGTGTACAGGTTTGGGAGTGGGTGTGTACAGGTTTGGGAGTGGGTGTGTACAGGTTTGGGAGTGGGTGTGTCCAGGTCTGGGTTTGGGTGTGTACAGGTTTGGGAGTGGGTGTGTACAGGTTTGGGAGTGGGTGTGTACAGGTTTGGGAGTGGGTGTGTACAGGTTTGGGAGTGGGTGTGTACAGGTTTGGGAGTGGGTGTGTACAGGTTTGGGAGTGGGTGTGTACAGGTTTGGGAGTGGGTGTGTACAGGTTTGGGAGTGGGTGTGTACGGGTTTGGGAGTGGGTGTGTACGGGTTTGGGAGTGGGTGTGTTCAGGTTTGGGAGCGGGTGTGTACAGGTTTGGTAGTTGGTGTGTACAGGTTTGAGAGTGGGTGTGTACGGGTTTGGGAGTGGGTGTGTGCAGGTTTGGGAGTGGGTGTGTACAGGTTTGGTGGTTGGTGTGTACATGTTTGGGAGTGGGTGTGTACAGGTTTGGTAGTTGGTGTGTCCAGGTTTGGGAGTGGGTGTGTACGGGTTTGGGAGTGGGTGAGTACAGGTTTGGGAGTGGGTGTGTACGGGTTTGGGAGTTGGTGTGGACAGGTTTGGGTTTGGGTGTGTACGGGTTTGGGAGTGGGTGTGCACAGCTTTGGGAGTGGGTGTGTACAGGTTTGGGAGTGGGTGTGTACAGGTTTGGGAGTGGGTGTGTACAGGTTTGGGAGTGGGTGTGTACAGGTTTGGGAGTGGGTGTGTACAGGTTTGGGAGTGGGTGTGCACAGGTTTGGGAGTGGGTGTGTACAGGTTTGGGAGTGGGTGTGTACGGGTTTTGGAGTGGGTGTGTACAGGTTTGGGAGTGAGTGTGTACGGGTTTTGGAGTGGGTGTGTACAGGTTTGGGTTTGGGTGTGTACAGGTTTGGGAGTGGGTGTGTACGGGTTTTGGAGTGGGTGTGTACGGGTTTGGGAGTGGGTGTGTACGGGTTTGCGTATGGGTGTGTACGGGTTTGGGAGTGGGTGTGTACATGTTTGGGAGTGGGTGCGTACAGGTTTGGGAGTGGGTGTGTACAGGTTTGGGAGTGGGTGTGTACAGGTTTGGGAGTGGGTGTGCACAGGTTTGGGTTTGGGTGTGTACAGATTTGGGAGTGGGTGTGTACAGGTTTGGGTTTGGGTGTGTACGGGTTTGGGAGTGGGTGTGTACAGGTTTGGGAGTGGGTGTGTACAGGTTTGGGAGTGGGTGTGTACGGGTTTGGGAGTGGGTGTGTACGGGTTTGGGAGTGGGTGTGTACAGGTTTGCGTATGGGTGTGTACGGGTTTGGGTGTGGGTGTGTACAGGTTTGGGTTTGGGTGTGTACAGTTTTGGGTTTAGGTGTGTACAGGTTTGGGAGTGGGTGTGTACGGGTTTGGGAGTGGGTGTGTACAGGTTTGGGAGTGGGTGTGTACAGGTTTGGGAGTGGGTGTGTACAGGTTTGGGAGTGGGTGTGTACAGGTTTGGGTTTGGGTGTGTACAGGTTTGGGAGTGGGTGTGTACAGGTTTGGGAGTGGTTGTGTACAGGTTTGGGAGAGGGTGTGTACAGGTTTGGGAGTGGGTGTGTACAGGTTTGGGAGTGGGTGTGTACAGGTTTGGGAGTGGGTGTGTACAGGTTTGGGAGTGGATGTGTACGGGTTTGGGAGTGGGTGAGTACAGGTTTGGGAGTGGGTGTGTACAGGTTTGGGAGTGGGTGTGTCCAGGTTTGGGAGTGGGTGTGTACAGGTTTGGGAGTGGGTGTGTACAGGTTTGGGAGTGGGTGTGTACAGGTTTGGGTTTGGGTGTGTACTGGTTTGGGAGTGGGTGTGTACAGGTTTGGGAGTGGGTGTGTACAGGTTTGGGAGTGGGTGTGTCCAGGTTTGGGAGTGGGTGTGTACGGGTTTGGGAGTGGGTGTGTACAGGTTTGGGAGTGGGTGTATACAGGTTTGGGTTTGGGTGTGTCCAGGTTTGGGAGTGGGTGTGTACAGGTTTGGGAGTGGGTGTGTACAGGTTTGGGAGTGGGTGTGTACAGGTTTGGGAGTGGGTGTGTACGGGTTTGGGAGTGGGTGTGTACGGGTTTGGGAGTGGGTGTGTACGGGTTTGGGAGTGGGTGTGTACGGGTTTGGGAGTGGGTGTGTACTGGTTTGGGAGTGGGTGTGTACAGGTTTGGGAGTGGGTGTGTACGGGTTTGGGAGCGGGTGTGTACAGGTTTGGGAGTGGGTGTGTACAGGTTTGGGAGTGGGTGTGTACGGGTTTGCGTATGGGTGTGTACAGGTTTGGGAGTGGGTGTGTACGGGTTTGGGAGTGGGTGTGTACAGGTTTGGGAGTGGGTGTGTACAGGTTTGGGAGTGGGTGTGTACAGGTTTGGGAGTGGGTGTGTGCAGGTTTGGGTTTGGGTGTGTACAGGTTTGGGAGTGGGGATGTACGGGTTTGGGAGGGGGTGTGTGCAGGTTTGGGAGTGGGTGTGTACAGGTTTGGGAGTGGGTGTGTACAGGTTTGGGTTTGGGTGTGTACAGGTTTGGGAGTGGGTGTGTACAGGTTTGGGAGTGGGTGTGTACGGGTTTGGGAGTGGATGTGTACAGGTTTGGGAGTGGGTGTGTACAGGTTTGGGAGTGGGTGTGTACAGGTTTGGGAGTGGGTGTGTACAGGTTTGGGAGTGGGTGTGTACGGGTTTGCGTATGGGTGTGTACGGGTTTGGGAGTGGGTGTGTACAGGTTTGGGAGTGGTGTGTACAGGTTTGGGTTTGGGTGTGTACAGGTTTGGGAGTGGGTGTGTACAGGTTTGGGAGTGGGTGTGTACGGGTTTGGGAGTGGGTGTGTACAGGTTTGGGAGTGGGTGTGTACAGGTTTGGGAGTGGGTGTGTACAGGTTTGGGTTTGGGTGTGTACAGGTTTGGGAGTGGGTGTGTACAGGTTTGGGAGTGGGTGTGTACGGGTTTGGGAGTGGGTGTGTACAGGTTTGGGAGTGGGTGTGTACAGGTTTGGGAGTGGGTGTGTACAGGTTTGGGAGTGGGTGTGTACAGATTTGGGAGCGGGTGTGTACAGGTTTGGGAGTGGGTGTGTACGGGTTTGGGAGTGGGTGTGTACGGGTTTGGGAGTGGGTGTGTACGGGTTTGGGAGTGGGTGTGTACAGGTTTGGGAGCGGGTGTGTACAGGTTTGGTCGTTGGTGTGTACAGGTTTGGGAGTGGGTGTGTACAGGTTTGGGAGCGGGTGTGTCCAGGTTTGGTAGTTGGTGTGTTCAGGTTTGGGAGTGGGTGTGTACAGGTTTGGGAGTGGGTGTGTACAGGTTTGGGAGTGGGTGTGTACGGGTTTGGGAGTGGGTGTGTACGGGTTTGGGAGTGGGTGTGTACAGGTTTGGGAGCGGGTGTGTACAGGTTTGGTAGTTGGTGTGTTCAGGTTTGGGAGTGGGTGTGTCCAGGTTTGGGAGTGGGTGTGTACGGGTTTGGGAGTGGGTGTGTGCAGGTTTGGGAGTGGGTGTGTACAGGTTTGGTGGTTGGTGTGTACATGTTTGGGAGTGGGTGTGTACAGGTTTGGTAGTTGGTGTGTACAGGTTTGGGAGTGGGTGTGTACGGGTTTGGGAGTGGGTGTGTACTGGTTTGGGAGTGGGTGTGTACAGGTTTGGGAGTGGGTGTGTACGGGTTTGGGAGCGGGTGTGTGCAGGTTTGGGAGTGGGTGTGTACAGGTTTGGGAGTGGGTGTGTATGGGTTTGCGTATGGGTGTGTACAGGTTTGGGAGTGGGTGTGTACGGGTATTGGAGTGGGTGTGTGCAGGTTTGGGTTTGGGTGTGTACAGGTTTGGGAGTGGGGATGTACGGGTTTGGGAGTGGGTGTGTACGGGTTTGCGTATGGGTGTGTACGGGTTTGGGAGTGGGTGTGTACACGTTTGGGAGTGGTGTGTACGGGTTTCGGAGTGGGTGTGTACAGGTTTGGGAGTGGGTGTGTACAGGTTTGGGAGTGGGTGTGTACAGGTTTGGGAGTGGTTGTGCACAGGTTTGGGAGTGGGTGTGTACAGGTTTGGGAGTGGGTGTGTACAGGTTTGGGAGTGGATGTGTACAGGTTTGGGAGTGGGTGTGTACAGGTTTGGGAGTGGGTGTGTACGGGTTTGGGAGTGGATGTGTACAGGTTTGGGAGTGGGTGTGTACAGGTTTGGGAGTGGGTGTGTACAGGTTTGGGAGTGGGTGTGTACAGGTTTGGGAGTGGGTGTGTACGGGTTTGCGTATGGGTGTGTACGGGTTTGGGAGTGGGTGTGTACACGTTTGGGAGTGGTGTGTACGGGTTTCGGAGTGGGTGTGTACAGGTTTGGGAGTGGGTGTGTACAGGTTTGGGTTTGGGTGTGTACAGGTTTGGGAGTGGGTGTGTACAGGTTTGGGAGTGGGTGTGTACGGGTTTGGGAGTGGGTGTGTACAGGTTTGGGAGTGGGTGTGTACAGGTTTGGGAGTGGGTGTGTACAGGTTTGGGAGTGGGTGTGTACAGGTTTGGGAGTGGATGTGTACGGGTTTGGGAGTGGGTGTGTACGGGTTTGGGAGTGGGTGTGTACAGGTTTGGGAGCGGGTGTGTACAGGTTTGGTAGTTGGTGTGTACAGGTTTGGGAGTGGGTGTGTCCAGGTTTGGGAGCGGGTGTGTACAGGTTTGGTAGTTGGTGTGTTCAGGTTTGGGAGTGGGTGTGTACAGGTTTGGGAGTGGGTGTGTACAGGTTTGGGAGTGGGTGTGTACGGGTTTGGGAGTGGGTGTGTACGGGTTTGGGAGTGGGTGTGTACAGGTTTGGGAGCGGGTGTGTACAGGTTTGGTAGTTGGTGTGTTCAGGTTTGGGAGTGGGTGTGTCCAGGTTTGGGAGTGGGTGTGTACGGGTTTGGGAGTGGGTGTGTGCAGGTTTGGGAGTGGGTGTGTACAGGTTTGGTGGTTGGTGTGTACATGTTTGGGAGTGGGTGTGTACAGGTTTGGTAGTTGGTGTGTACAGGTTTGGGAGTGGGTGTGTACGGGTTTGGGAGTGGGTGTGTACAGGTTTGGGAGTGGGTGTGTACGGGTTTGGGAGTGGGTGTGTACAGGTTTGGGAGTGGGTGTGTACGGGTTTGGGAGTGGGTGTGTACAGGTTTGGGAGTGGGTGTGTACAGGTTTGGGTTTGGGTGTGTATGGGTTTGGGAGTGGGTGTGTACAGCTTTGGGAGTGGGTGTGCACAGGTTTGGGAGTGGGTGTGTACAGGTTTTTGTAGTGGGTGTGTACAGGTTTGGGAGTGGGTGTGTACAGGTTTGGGAGTGGGTGTGTACAGGTTTGGGAGTGGGTGTGCACAGGTTTGGGAGTGGGTGTGTACAGGTTTGGGAGTGGGTGTGTACAGGTTTGGGAGTGGGTGTGTACGGGTTTTGGAGTGGGTGTGTACAGGTTTGGGAGTGGGTGTGTACGGGTTTGGGTTTGGGTGTGTACAGGTTTGGGTTTGGGTGTGTACAGGTTTGGGAGTGGGTGTGTACGGGTTTTGGAGTGGGTGTGTACGGGTTTGGGAGTGGGTGTGTACGGGTTTGCGTATGGGTGTGTACGGGTTTGGGAGTGGGTGTGTACATGTTTGGGAGTGGGTGTGTACAGGTTTGGGAGTGGGTGTGTACAGGTTTGGGAGTGGGTGTGTACAGGTTTGGGAGTGGGTGTGTACAGGTTTGGGTTTGGGTGTGTACAGATTTGGGAGTGGGTGTGTACAGGTTTGGGTTTGGGTGTGTACAGGTTTGGGAGTGGGTGTGTACAGATTTGGGAGTGGGTGTGTACAGGTTTGGAAGTGGGTGTGTACAGGTTTGGGAGTGGGTTTGTACAGGTTTGGGAGTGGATGTGTACGGGTTTGGGAGTGGGTGAGTACAGGTTTGGGAGTGGGTGTGTACAGGTTTGGGAGTGGGTGTGTACAGGTTTGGGAGTGCGTGTGTACAGGTTTGGGAGTGGGTGTGTACAGGTTTGGGAGTGGGTGTGTACAGGTTTGGGTTTGGGTGTGTACTGGTTTGGGAGTGGGTGTGTACAGGTTTGGGAGTGGGTGTGTACAGGTTTGGGAGTGGGTGTGTCCAGGTTTGGGAGTGGGTGTGTACGGGTTTGGGAGTGGGTGTGTACAGGTTTGGGAGTGGGTGTGTCCAGGTTTGGGTTTGGGTGTGTACAGGTTTGGGAGTGGGTGTGTACAGGTTTGGGAGTGGGTGTGTACAGGTTTGGGAGTGGGTGTGTACAGGTTTGCGAGTGGGTGTGTACAGGTTTGGGAGTGGGTGTGTACAGGTTTGGGAGTGGGTGTGTACGGGTTTTGGAGTGGGTGTGTACAGGTTTGGGAGTGAGTGTGCACGGGTTTTGGAGTGGGTGTGCACAGGTTTGGGTTTGGGTGTGTGCAGGTTTGGGAGTGGGTGTGTACGGGTTTTGGAGTGGGTGTGTACGGGTTTGGGAGTGGGTGTGTACGGGTTTGCGTATGGGTGTGTACGGGTTTGGGAGTGGGTGTGTACATGTTTGGGAGTGGGTGCGTACAGGTTTGGGAGTGGGTGTGTACAGGTTTGGGAGTGGGTGTGTACAGGTTTGGGAGTGGGTGTGTACAGGTTTGGGAGTGGGTGTGTACAGGTTTGGGTTTGGGTGTGTACAGATTTGGGAGTGGGTGTGTACAGGTTTGGGTTTGGGTGTGTACAGGTTTGGGAGTGGGTGTGTACAGATTTGGGAGTGGGTGTGTACAGGTTTGGAAGTGGGTGTGTACAGGTTTGGGAGTGGGTGTGTACAGGTTTGGGAGTGGGTGTGTACGGGTTTGGGAGTGGGTGTGTACGGGTTTGGGAGTGGGTGTGTACAGGTTTGCGTATGGGTGTGTACGGGTTTGGGTGTGGGTGTGTACAGGTTTGGGTTTGGGTGTGAACAGTTTTGGGTTTAGGTGTGTACAGGTTTGGGAGTGGGTGTGTACGGGTTTGGGAGTGGGTGTGTACAGGTTTGGGAGTGGGTGTGTACAGGTTTGGGAGTGGTTGTGTACAGGTTTGGGAGTGGGTGTGTACAGGTTTGGGTTTGGGTGTGCACAGGTTTGGGAGTGGGTGTGTACAGGTTTGGGAGTGGTTGTGTACAGGTTTGGGAGTGGGTGTGTACAGGTTTGGGAGTGGGTGTGTACAGGTTTGGGAGTGGGTTTGTACAGGTTTGGGAGTGGGTGTGTACAGGTTTGGGAGTGGATGTGTACGGGTTTGGGAGTGGGTGAGTACAGGTTTGGGAGTGGGTGTGTACAGGTTTGGGAGTGGGTGTGTACAGGTTTGGGAGTGGGTGTGTACAGGTTTGGGAGTGGGTGTGTACAGGTTTGGGAGTGGGTGTGTACAGGTTTGGGTTTGGGTGTGTACTGGTTTGGGAGTGGGTGTGTACGGGTTTGGGAGTGGGTGTGTACAGGTTTGGGAGTGGGTGTGTACAGGTTTGGGAGTGGGTGTGTACAGGTTTGGGAGTGGGTGTGTCCAGGTTTGGGAGTGGGTGTGTACGGGTTTGGGAGTGGGTGTTAACAGGTTTGGGAGTGGGTGTGTCCAGGTTTGGGTTTGGGTGTGTACAGGTTTGGGAGTGGGTGTGTACAGGTTTGGGAGTGGGTGTGTACAGGTTTGGGAGTGGGTGTGTACGGGTTTGGGAGTGGGTGTGTACGGGTTTGGGAGTGGGTGTGTACGGGTTTGGGAGTGGGTGTGTACAGGTTTGGGAGTGGGTGTGTACAGGTTTGGGAGTGGGTGTGTACAGGTTTGGGAGTGGGTGTGTACAGGTTTGGGAGTGGGTGTGTCCAGGTTTGGGTTTGGGTGTGTACAGGTTTGGGAGTGGGTGTGTACAGGTTTGGGAGTGGGTGTGTACAGGTTTGGGAGTGGGTGTGTACAGGTTTGCGAGTGGGTGTGTACAGGTTTGGGAGTGGGTGTGTACAGGTTTGGGAGTGGGTGTGTACGGGTTTTGGAGTGGGTGTGTACAGGTTTGGGAGTGAGTGTGTACGGGTTTTGGAGTGGGTGTGTACAGGTTTGGGTTTGGGTGTGTACAGGTTTGGGAGTGGGTGTGTACGGGTTTTGGAGTGGGTGTGTACGGGTTTGGGAGTGGGTGTGTACGGGTTTGCGTATGGGTGTGTACGGGTTTGGGAGTGGGTGTGTACATGTTTGGGAGTGGGTGCGTACAGGTTTGGGAGTGGGTGTGTACAGGTTTGGGAGTGGGTGTGTACAGGTTTGGGAGTGGGTGTGTACAGGTTTGGGAGTGGGTGTGTACAGTTTTGGGTTTGGGTGTGTACAGATTTGGGAGTGGGTGTGTACAGGTTTGGGTTTGGGTGTGTACAGGTTTGGGAGTGGGTGTGTACAGATTTGGGAGTGGGTGTGTACAGGTTTGGAAGTGGGTGTGTACAGGTTTGGGAGTGGGTGTGTACAGGTTTGGGAGTGGGTGTGTACGGGTTTGGGAGTGGGTGTGTACGGGTTTGGGAGTGGGTGTGTACAGGTTTGCGTATGGGTGTGTACGGGTTTGGGTGTGGGTGTGTACAGGTTTGGGTTTGGGTGTGTACAGTTTTGGGTTTAGGTGTGTACAGGTTTGGGAGTGGGTGTGTACGGGTTTGGGAGTGGGTGTGTACAGGTTTGGGAGTGGGTGTGTACAGGTTTGGGAGTGGTTGTGTACAGGTTTGGGAGTGGGTGTGTACAGGTTTGGGTTTGGGTGTGTACAGGTTTGGGAGTGGGTGTGTACAGGTTTGGGAGTGGTTGTGTACAGGTTTGGGAGTGGGTGTGTACAGGTTTGGGAGTGGGTGTGTACAGGTTTGGGAGTGGGTTTGTACAGGTTTGGGAGTGGGTGTGTACAGGTTTGGGAGTGGATGTGTACGGGTTTGGGAGTGGGTGAGTACAGGTTTGGGAGTGGGTGTGTACAGGTTTGGGAGTGGGTGTGTACAGGTTTGGGAGTGGGTGTGTACAGGTTTGGGAGTGGGTGTGTACAGGTTTGGGAGTGGGTGTGTACAGGTTTGGGTTTGGGTGTGTACTGGTTTGGGAGTGGGTGTGTACGGGTTTGGGAGTGGGTGTGTACAGGTTTGGGAGTGGGTGTGTACAGGTTTGGGAGTGGGTGTGTACGGGTTTGGGAGTGGGTGTGTACGGGTTTGGGAGTGGGTGTGTACGGGTTTGGGAGTGGGTGTGTACCGGTTTGGGAGTGGGTGTGTACAGGTTTGGGAGTGGGTGTGTACAGGTTTGGGAGTGGGTGTGTACAGGTTTGGGAGTGGGTGTGTACGGGTTTGCGTATGGGTGTGTACGGGTTTGGCAGTGGGTGTGTACAGGTTTGGGAGTGGGTGTGTACAGGTTTGGGAGTGGGTGTGTACAGGTTTGGGAGTGGGTGTGTACAGGTTTGGGAGTGGGTGTGTACAGGTTTGGGAGTGGGTGTGTACGGGTTTGGGTTTGGGTGTGTACAGGTTTGGGTTTGGGTGTGTACAGGTTTGGGAGTGGGGATGTACGGGTTTGGGAGTGGGTGTGTGCAGGTTTGGGAGTGGGTGTGTACAGGTTTTGGAGTGGGTGTTTACGGGTTTGGGAGTGGGTGTGTACGGGTTTGGGAGTGGATGTGTACAGGTTTGGGAGTGGGTGTGTACAGGTTTGGGAGTGGGTGTGTACGGGTTTGGGAGTGGGTGTGTACGGGTTTGTGAGTGGGTGTGTACAGGTTTGGGAGTGGGTGTGTACAGGTTTGGGAGTGGGTGTGTACAGGTTTGGGAGTGGGTGTGTACGGGTTTTGGAGTGGGTGTGTACGGGTTTGTGAGTGGGTGTGTACAGGTTTGGGAGTGGGTGTGTACAGGTTTGGGAGTGGGTGTGTACAGGTTTGGGAGTGGGTGTGTACGGGTTTGCTTATGGGTGTGTACGGGTTTGGGAGTGGGTGTGTACAGGTTTGGGAGTGGGTGTGTACGGGTTTGGGAGTGGGTGTGTACGGGTTTGGGAGTGGGTGTGTACAGGTTTGGGAGTGGTGTGTACGGGTTTGGGAGTGGGTGTGTACAGGTTTGGGTTTTGGTGTGTACGGGTTTGGGAGTGGGTGTGTACAGGTTTGGGAGTGGGTGTGTACAGGTTTGGGAGTGGGTGTGTACAGGTTTGGGAGTGGGTGTGCACAGGTTTGGGAGTGGGTGTGTACAGGTTTTGGAGTGGTGTGTACAGGTTTGGGAGTGGTGTGTACAGGTTTGGGAGTGGGTGTGTACAGGTTTGGGAGTGGTTGTGTACAAGTTTGGGAGTGGG
Source organism: Heptranchias perlo (assembly GCF_035084215.1). NCBI lineage: Eukaryota > Metazoa > Chordata > Chondrichthyes > Hexanchiformes > Hexanchidae > Heptranchias > Heptranchias perlo. Next base: position 87,822 of record NW_027139363.1, read on the forward strand.
TGTGTACAGGTTTGGGAGTGGGTGTGTACAGGTTTGGGAGTGGGTGTGTACAGGTTTGGGAGTGGGTGTGTACAGGTTTGGGAGTGGTGTGTACAGGTTTGGGAGTGGGTGTGTACAGGTTTGGGAGTGGGTATGTGCGGGTTTGGGAGTGGGTGTGTACAGGTTTGGATTTGGGTGTGTACAGGTTTGGGAGTGGGTGTGTACAGGTTTGGGTTTGGGTGTGTACAGGTTTGGGAGTGGGTGTGTACAGGTTTGGGAGTGGGTGTGTACAGGTTTGGGAGTGGGTGTGTACGGGTTTGGGAGTGGGTGTGTACAGGTTTGCGTATGGGTGTGTACGGGTTTGGGAGTGGGTGTGTACAGGTTTGGGTTTGGGTGTGTACAGGTTTGGGTTTGGGTGTTTACAGGTTTGGGAGTGGGTGTGTACGGGTTTGGGAGTGGGTGTGTACAGGTTTGGGAGTGGGTGTGTACAGGTTTGGGTTTGGGTGTGTACAGGTTTGGGAGTGTGTGTGTACAGGTTTGGGAGTGGTTGTGTACAGGTTTGGGAGTGGGTGTGTACAGGTTTGGGAGTGGGTGTGTACGGGTTTGGGAGTGGGTGTGTACAGGTTTGGGAGTGGGTGTGTACGGGTTTGGGAGTGGGTGTGTACAGGTTTGGGAGTTGGTGTGTGCAGGTTTGGGAGTGGGTGTGTACGGGTTTGGGAGTGGGTGTGTACAGGTTTGGGTTTGGGTGTGTACAGGTTTGGGAGTGTGTGTGTACAGGTTTGGGAGTGGGTGTGTACAGGTTTGGGAGTGGGTGTGTACAGGTTTGGGAGTGGGTGTGTACATGTTTGGGAGTGGGTGTGTACGGGTTTTGGGAGTGGGTGTGTACAGGTTTGGGAGTTGGTGTGTACAGGTTTGGGAGTGGGTGTGTCCGGGTTTGGGAGTGGGTGTGTACAGGTTTGGGAGTGGGTGTGTGCAGGTTTGGGAGTGGGTGTGTACAGGTTTGGGAGTGGGTGTGTACAGGTTTGGGAGTGGGTGTGTACAGGTTTGGGAGTGGGTGTGTACGGGTTTGGGAGTGGGTTTGTACAGGTTTGGGTTTGGGTGTGTACAGGTTTGGGAGTGGGTGTGTACGGGTTTTGGAGTGGGTGTGTACATGTTTGGGAGTGGTTGTGTACAGGTTTGGGAGTGGGTGTGTACAGGTTTGGGAGTGGGTGTGTACAGGTTTGGGAGTGGGTGTGTACGGGTTTGGGAGTGGGTGTGTACAGGTTTGGGAGTGGTTGTGCACAGGTTTGGGAGTGGGTGTGTACAGGTTTGGGAGTGGGTGTGTACAGGTTTGGGAGTGGATGTGTACAGGTTTGGGAGTGGGTGTGTACAGGTTTGGGAGTGGGTGTGTACAGGTTTGGGAGTGGATATGTACAGGTTTGGGAGTGGGTGTGTACGGGTTTGCGTATGGGTGTGTACCGGTTTGGGAGTGGGTGTGTACGGGTTTGCGAGTGGGTGTGTACAGGTTTGGGAGTGGGTGTGTACAGGTTTGGGAGTGGGTGTGTACGGGTTTGGGAGTGGGTGTGTACAGGTTTGGGAGTGGATGTGTACAGGTTTGGGAGTGGGTGTGTACGGGTTTGGGAGTGGGTGAGTACAGGTTTGGGAGTGGGTGAGTACAGGTTTGGGAGTGGGTGTGTACATGTTTGGGAGTGGGTGTGTACAGGTTTGGGAGTGGGTGTGTACAGGTTTGGGAGTGGGTGTGTACGGGGTTAGGAGTGGGTGTGTACAGGTTTGGGAGTGGGTGTGTACAGGTTTGGGAGTGGGTGTGTACAGGTTTGGGAGTGGGTGTGTACAGGTTTGGGAGTGGTATGTACAGGTTTGGGAGTGGGTGTGTACAGGTTTGGGAGTGGGTGTGTACAGGTTTGGGAGTGGGTGTGTACAGGTTTGGGAGTGGGTGTGTACAGGTTTGGGAGTGGGTGTGTACAGGTTTGCGTATGGGTGTGTACGGGTTTGGGAGTGGGTGTGTACGTGTTTGGGTTTGGGTGTGTACAGGTTTGGGAGTGGGTGTGTACAGTTTTGGGAGTGGGTGTGTACAGGTTTGGGAGTGGGTGTGTACAGGTTTGGGAGTGGGTGTGTACGGGTTTGGGAGTGGGTGTGTACAGGTTTGGGAGTGGGTGTGTACAGGTTTGGGAGTGGGTGTGTACAGGTTTGGGAGTGGGTGTGTACAGGTTTGCGTATGGGTGTGTACGGGTTTGGGAGTGGGTGTGTACGTGTTTGGGTTTGGGTGTGTACAGGTTTGGGAGTGGGTGTGTACAGTTTTGGGAGTGGGTGTGTACAGGTTTGGGAGTGGGTGTGTACAGGTTTGGGAGTGGGTGTGTACGGGTTTGGGAGTGGGTGTGTACAGGTTTGCGTATGGGTGTGTACGGATTTGGGAGTGGGTGTGTACAGGTTTGGGTTTGGGTGTGTACAGGTTTGGGTTTGGGTGTGTACAGGTTTGGGAGTGGGTGTGTACGGGTTTGGGAGTGGGTGTGTACAGGTTTGGGAGTGGGTGTGTACAGGCTTGGGTTTGGGTGTGTACAGGTTTGGGAGTGTGTGTGTCAGGTTTGGGAGTGGTTGTGTACAGGTTTGGGAGTGGGTGTGTACAGGTTTGGGAGTGGGTGTGTATGGGTTTGGGAGTGGGTGTGTACGGGTTTGGGAGTGGGTGTGTACAGGTTTGGGAGTGGTTGTGTCCAGGTTTGGGAGTGGGTGTGTACAGGTTTGGGAGTGGGTGTGTACAGGTTTGGGAGTGGATGTGTACAGGTTTGGGAGTGGGTGTGTACAGGTTTGAGAGTGGGTGTGTACAGGTTTGGGAGTGGATATGTACAGGTTTGGGAGTGGGTGTGTACGGGTTTGCGTATGGGTGTGTATCGGTTTGGGAGTGGGTGTGTACGGGTTTGGGAGTGGGTGTGTACAGTTTTGGGAGTGGGTGTGTACGGGTTTGGGAGTGGGTGTGTACAGGTTTGGGAGTGGATGTGTACAGGTTTGGGAGTGGGTGTGTACGGGTTTGGGAGTCGGTGAGTACAGGTTTGGGAGTGGATGTGTACAGGTTTGGGAGTGGGTGTGTACAGGTTTGGGAGTGGGTGTGTACAGGTTTGGGAGTGGGTGTGTACAGGTTTGGGAGTGGGTGTGTACGGGTTTGGGAGTGGGTGTGTACAGGTTTGGGAGTGGGTGTGTACAGGTTTGGGAGTGGGTGTGTACAGGTTTGGGAGTGGGTGTGTACAGGTTTGGGAGTGGTGTGTACAGGTTTGGGAGTGGGTGTGTTCAGGTTTGGGAGAGGGTGTGTACAGGTTTGGGAGTGGGTGTGTACAGGTTTGGGAGTGGGTGTGTACAGGTTTGGGTTTGGGTGTGTACAGGTTTGGGAGTGGGTGTGTACAGGTTTGGGTTTGGGTGTGTACAGGTTTGGGAGTGGGTGTGTACAGGTTTGGGAGTGGGTGTGTACAGGTTTGGGAGTGGGTGTGTACAGGTTTGGGAGTGGGTGTGTACGGGTTTGGGAGTGGGTGTGTACGGGTTTGGGAGTGGGTGTGTACAGGTTTGCGTATGGGTGTGTACGGGTTTGGGAGTGGGTGTGTACAGGTTTGGGTTTGGGTGTGTACAGGTTTGGGAGTGGGTGTGTACGGGTTTGGGAGTGGGTGTGTACAGGTTTGGGAGTGGGTGTGTACAGGTTTGGGTTTGGGTGTGTACAGGTTTGGGAGTGTGTGTGTACAGGTTTGGGAGTGGTTGTGTGCAGGTTTGGGAGTGGGTGTGTCCAGGTTTGGGAGTGGGTGTGTACGGGTTTGGGAGTGGGTGTGTACAGGTTTGGGAGTGGGTGTGTACGGGTTTGGGAGTGGGTGTGTACAGGTTTGGGAGTGGGTGTGTACAGGTTTGGGAGTGGGTGTGTACGGGTTTGGGAGTGGGTGTGTACAGGTTTGGGTTTGGGTGTGTACAGGTTTGGGAGTGTGTGTGTACAGGTTTGGGAGTGGGTGTGTACAGGTTTGGGAGTGGGTGTGTACAGGTTTGGGAGTGGGTGTGTACAGGTTTGGGAGTGGGTGTGTACGGGTTTTGGGAGTGGGTGTGTACAGGTTTGGGTTTGGGTGTTTACAGGTTTGGGAGTGGGTGTGTACAGGTTTGGGAGTGGATGTGTACAGGTTTGGGAGTGGGTGTGTACAGGTTTGGGAGTGGGTGTGTACAGGTTTGGGAGTGGGTGTGTACAGGTTTGGGAGTGGGTGTTTACGGGTTTGGGAGTGGGTGTGTACAGGTTTGGGAGTGGGTGTGTACAGGTTTGGGAGTGGGTGTGTACGGGTTTGGGAGTGGGTGTGTACAGGTTTGGGAGTGGGTGTGTACAGGTATGGGAGTGGGTGTGTACGGGTTTGGGAGTGGGTGTGTACGGGTTTGGGAGTGGATGTGTACAGGTTTGGGAGTGGGTGTGTACGGGTTTGGGAGTGGGTGAGTACAGGTTTGGGAGTGGGTGAGTACAGGTTTGGGAGTGGGTGTGTCCAGGTTTGGGAGTGGGTGTGTACAGGTTTGGGAGTGGGAGTGTACAGGTTTGTGAGTGGGTGTGTACAGGTTTGGGAGTGGGTGTGTACAGATTTGGGAGTGGGTGTGTACAGGTTTGGGAGTGGGTGTGTACAGGTTTGGGAGTGGGTGTGTCCGGGTTTGCGAGTGGGTGTGCACGGGTTTGCGTGTGGGTGTGTACGGGTTTGGGAGTGGGTGTGTACAGGTTTGGGAGTGGGTGTGTACAGGTTTGGGAGTGGGTGGGTACGGGTTTTGGGAGTGGGTGTGTACAGGTTTGGGAGTGGGTGTGTACAGGTTTGGGAGTGGGTGTGTACGGGTTTGGGAGTGGGTGTGTCCAGGTTTGGGAGTGGGTGTGTACAGGTTTGGGAGTGGGTGTGTACAGGTTTGGGAGTGGGTGTGTACAGGTTTGGGAGTGGGTGTGTCCGGGTTTGGGAGTGGGTGTGTACAGGTTTGGGAGTGGGTGTGTACGGGTTTTGGAGTGGGTGTGTCCATGTTTGGGAGTGGTTGTGTACAGGTTTGGGAGTGGGTGTGTACAGGTTTGGGAGTGGGTGTGTACAGGTTTGGGAGTGGGTGTGTGCAGGTTTGGGAGTGGGTGTGTACGGGTTTGGGAGTGGGTGTGTACAGGTTTGGGAGTGGGTGTGTACAGGATTGGGAGTGGGTGTGTACAGGTTTGGGAGTGGGTGTGTACAGGTTTGGGAGTGGATGTGTACAGGTTTGGGAGTGGGTGTGTACAGGTTTGGGAGTGGGTGTGTACAGGTTTGGGAGTGGATGTGTACAGGTTTGGGAGTGGGTGTGTTCGGGCTTGCGTATGGGTGTGTATCGGTTTGGGAGTGGGAGTGTACAGGTTTGGGAGTGGGTGTGTACAGGTTTGGGAGTGGGTGTGTACAGGTTTGGGAGTGGGTGTGTACGGGTTTGGGAGTGGGTGTGTACAGGTTTGGGAGTGGATGTGCACAGGTTTGGGAGTGGGTGAGTACAGGTTTGGGAGTGGGTGAGTACAGGTTTGGGAGTCGGTGTGTACAGGTTTGGGAGTGGGTGTGTACAGGTTTGGGAGTGGGTGTGTACAGGTTTGGGAGTGGGTGTGTACAGGTTTGGGAGTGGGTGTGTACAGGTTTGGGAGTGGGTGTGTACAGGTTTTGGAGTGGGTGTGTACAGGTTTGGGAGTGGGTGTGTACAGGTTTGGGAGTGGGTGTGTACAGGTTTGGGAGTGGGTGTGTACGGGTTTGGGAGTGGGTGTGTACAGGTTTGGGAGTGGGTGTGTACAGGTTTGGGAGTGGGTGTGTACAGGTTTGGGAGTGGGTGTGCACAGGTTTGGGAGTGGGTGTGTACAGGTTTGGGAGTGGGTGTGTACAGGTTTGTGAGTGGGTGTGTCCAGGTTTGGGAGTGGGTGTGTACAGGTTTGGGTTTGGGTGTGTCCGGGTTTTGGAGTGGGTGTTTACAGGTTTGGGAGTGGGTGTGTACTGGTTTGGGAGTGGGTGTGTACAGGTTTGGGAGTGGGTGTGTACAGGTTTGGGAGTGAGTGTGTACAGGTTTGGGAGTGGGTGTGTACGGGTTTGGGAGTGGGTGTGTACAGGTTTGGGAGTGGGTGTGTACGGGTTTGGGAGTGGGTGTGTACGGGTTTGCGTATGGGTGTGTACGGGTTTGGGAGTGGGTGTGTACAGGTTTGGGAGTGGGTGTGTACGGGTTTGCGAGTGGGTGTGTACGGGTTTGGGAGTGGGTGTGTACAGGTTTGCGTATGGGTGTGTACGGGTTTGGGTGTGGGTGTGTACAGGTTTGGGTTTGGGTGTGTACAGGTTTGGGTTTGGGTGTGTACAGGTTTGGGAGTGGGTGTGTAAGGGTTTGGGAGTGGGTGTGTGCAGGTTTGGGAGTGGGTGTGTACAGGTTTGGGTTTGGGTGTGAACAGGTTTGGGAGTGGGTGTGTACAGGTTTGGGAGTGGTTGTGTACAGGTTTGGGAGTGGGTGTGTCCATGTTTAGGAGTGGGTGTGCACAGGTTTGGGAGTGGGTGTGTACAGGTTTGGGAGTGGGTGTGTACGGGCTTGGGAGTGGGTGTGTACAGGTTTGGGAGTGGGTTTGTACAGGTTTGGGAGTGGGTGTGTACAGGTTTGGGAGTGGGTGTGTACAGGTTTGGGAGTGGGTGTGTACAGGTTTGGGAGTGGGTGTGTACAGGTTTGGGAGTGGGTGAGTACAGGTTTGGTAGTGGGTGTGTACAGGTTTGGGAGTGGGTGTGTACAGGTTTGGGAGTGGGTGTGTATGGGTTTGGGAGCGGGTGTGTACGGGTTTGGGATCGGGTGTGTACGGGTTTGGGATCGGGTGTGTACAGGTTTGGGAGTGGGTGTGTACAGGTTTGGGAGTGGGTGTGTACAGATTTGGGAGTGGGTGTGTACAGGTTTGGGAGTGGGTGTGTACAGGTTTGGGAGTGGGTGTGTACAGGTTTGGGAGTGGGTGTGTACAGGTTTGGGAGTGGGTGTGTACAGGTTTGGGAGTGGGTGTGTACAGGTTTGGGAGTGGGTGTGTACAGGTTTGGGAGTGGGTGTGTACAGGTTTGGGAGTGGGTGTGTACAGGTCTGGGTTTGGGTGTGTACAGGTTTGGGAGTGGGTGTGTACAGGTTTGGGAGTGGGTGTGTACAGGTTTGTGAGTGTGTGTGTACAGGTTTGGGAGTGGGTGTGTACGGGTTTGGGAGTGGGTGTGTACAGGTTTGGGAGTGGGTGTGTACAGGTTTGGGAGTGGGTGTGTACGGGTTTGGGAGTGGGTGTGTACAGGTTTGGGAGTGGTGTGTCCGGGTTTGGGAGTGGGTGTGTACAGGTTTGGGAGTGGGTGTGTACAGGTTTGGGAGTGTGTGTGCAGGTTTGGGAGTGGGTGTGTACAGGTTTGGGAGTGGTGTGTACGGGTTTGGGAGTGGTGTGTACGGGTTTGGGAGTGGGTGTGTACAGGTTTGGGTTTGGGTGTGTACGGGTTTGGGATTGGGTGTGTACAGGTTTGGGAGTGGGTGTGTACGGGTTTGGGAGTGGGTGTGTACAGGTTTGGGTTTGGGTGTGTACAGATTTGGGAGTGGGTGTGTACAGGTTTGGGTTTGGGTGTGTACAGGTTTGTGAGTGGGTGTGTACAGGTTTGGGAGTGGGTGTGTACGGGTTTGGGAGTGGGTGTGTACAGGTTTGCGTATGGGTGTGTCCGGGTTTGGGTGTGGGTGTGTACAGGTTTGGGTTTGGGTGTGTACAGGTTTGGGTTTGGGTGTGTACAGGTTTGGGAGTGGGTGTGTACGGGTTTGGGAGTGGGTGTGTGCAGGTTTGGGAGTGGGTGTGTACAGGTTTGGGTTTGGGTGTGCACAGGTTTAAGAGTGGGTGTGTACAGGTTTGGGAGTGGTTGTGTACAGGTTTGGGAGTGGGTGTGTACAGGTTTGGGAGTGGGTGTGTACAGGTTTGGGAGTGGGTGTGTACAGGTTTGGGAGTGGGTGTGTACGGGCTTGGGAGTGGGTGTGTACAGGTTTGGGAGTGGGTGTGTACAGGTTTGGGAGTGGGTGTGTACAGGTTTGGGAGTGGGTGTGTACAGGTTTGGGAGTGGGTGTGAACAGGTTTGGGAGTGGGTGTGTACAGGTTTGGGAGTGGGTGAGTACAGGTTTGGGAGTGGGTGTGTACAGGTTTGGGAGTGGGTGAGTACTGGTTTGGGAGTGGGTGTGTACAGGTTTGGGAGTGGGTGTGTACAGGTTTGGGAGTGGGTGTGTACGGGTTTGGGAGTGGGTGTGTACAGGTTTGGGAGTGGGTGTGTACAGGTTTGGGAGTGGGTGTGTACAGGTTTGGGAGTGGGTGTGTACAGGTTTGGGAGTGGGTGTGTACGGGTTTGGGAGTGGGTGTGTACGGGTTTGGGAGCGGGTGTGTACAGGTTTGGGAGTGGGTGTGTACAGGTTTGGGAGTGGGTGTGTACAGATTTGGGAGTGGGTGTGTACATGTTTGGGAGTGGGTGTGTCCAGGTTTGGGAGTGGGTGTGTACAGGTTTGGGAGTGGGTGTGTACAGGTTTGGGAGTGGGTGTGTACAGGTTTGGGAGAGGGTGTGTACAGGTTTGGGAGTGGGTGTGTACAGGTTTGGGAGTGGGTGTGTACAGGTCTGGGTTTGGGTATGTACAGGTTTGGGAGTGGGTGTGTACAGGTTTGGGAGTGGGTGTGTACAGGTTTGGGAGTGGGTGTGTACAGGTTTGGGAGTGGGTGTGTACAGGTCTGGGTTTGGGTGTGTACAGGTTTGGGAGTGGGTGTGTACAGGTTTGGGAGTGGTTGTGTCCAGGTTTGGGAGTGGGTGTGTACGGGTTTGGGAGTGGGTGTGTACAGGTTTGGGAGTGGGTGTGTCCAGGTTTGGGAGTGGGTGTGTACGGGTTTGGGAGTGGGTGTGTGCAGGTTTGGGAGTGGGTGTGTACAGGTTTGTGAGTGGGTGTGTACAGGTTTGTGAGTGTGTGTGTACAGGTTTGGGAGTGGGTGTGTACAGGTTTGGGAGTGGGTGTGTGCAGGTTTGGGGGTGAGGGGTGTACAGGTTTGGGAGTGGGTGTGTACAGGTTTGGGAGTGGATATGTACAGGTTTGGGAGTGGGTGTGTACGGGTTTGCGTATGGGTGTGTATCGGTTTGGGAGTGGGTGTGTACGGGTTTGGGAGTGGGTGTGTACAGTTTTGGGAGTGGGTGTGTACGGGTTTGGGAGTGGGTGTGTACAGGTTTGGGAGTGGATGTGTACAGGTTTGGGAGTGGGTGTGTACGGGTTTGGGAGTCGGTGAGTACAGGTTTGGGAGTGGGTGAGTACAGGTTTGGGAGTGGGTGTGTACAGGTTTGGGAGTGGGTGTGTACAGGTTTGGGAGTGGGTGTGTACAGGTTTGGGAGTGGGTGTGTACGGGTTTGGGAGTGGGTGTGTACAGGTTTGGGAGTGGGTGTGTACAGGTTTGGGAGTGGGTGTGTACAGGTTTGGGAGTGGGTGTGTACAGGTTTGGGAGTTGGTGTGTACAGGTTTGGGAGTGGTGTGTACAGGTTTGGGAGTGGGTGTGTTCAGGTTTGGGAGTGGGTGTGTTCAGGTTTGGGAGTGGGTGTGTACAGGTTTGGGAGTGGGTGTGTACGGGTTTGGGAGTGGGTGTGTACAGGTTTGGGTTTGGGTGTGTACAGGTTTGGGAGTGGGTGTGCACAGGTTTGGGTTTGGGTGTGTACAGGTTTGGGAGTGGGTGTGTACAGGTTTGGGAGTGGGTGTGTACAGGTTTGGGAGTGGGTGTGTACAGGTTTGGGAGTGGGTGTGTACGGGTTTGGGAGTGGGTGTGTACGGGTTTGGGAGTGGGTGTGTACAGGTTTGCGTATGGGTGTGTACGGGTTTGGGAGTGGGTGTGTACAGGTTTGGGTTTGGGTGTGTACAGGTTTGGGAGTGGGTGTGTACGGGTTTGGGAGTGGGTGTGTACAGGTTTGGGAGTGGGTGTGTACAGGTTTGGGTTTGGGTGTGTACAGGTTTGGGAGTGTGTGTGTACAGGTTTGGGAGTGGTTGTGTGCAGGTTTGGGAGTGGGTGTGTACAGGTTTGGGAGTGGGTGTGTACGGGTTTGGGAGTGGGTGTGTACAGGTTTGGGAGTGGGTGTGTACGGGTTTGGGAGTGGGTGTGTACAGGTTTGGGAGTGGGTGTGTACAGGTTTGGGAGTGGGTGTGTACGGGTTTGGGAGTGGGTGTGTACAGGTTTGGGTTTGGGTGTGTACAGGTTTGGGAGTGTGTGTGTACAGGTTTGGGAGTGGGTGTGTACAGGTTTGGGAGTGGGTGTGTACAGGTTTGGGAGTGGGTGTGTACAGGTTTGGGAGTGGGTGTGTACGGGTTTTGGGAGTGGGTGTGTACAGGTTTGGGAGTGGGTGTGTACAGGTTTGGGAGTGGGTGTGTACAGGTTTGGGAGTGGATGTGTACAGGTTTGGGAGTGGGTGTGTACAGGTTTGGGAGTGGGTGTGTACAGGTTTGGGAGTGGGTGTGTACAGGTTTGGGAGTGGGTGTTTACGGGTTTGGGAGTGGGTGTGTACAGGTTTGGGAGTGGGTGTGTACAGGTTTGGGAGTGGGTGTGTACGGGTTTGGGAGTGGGTGTGTACAGGTTTGGGAGTGGGTGTGTACAGGTATGGGAGTGGGTGTGTACGGGTTTGGGAGTGGGTGTGTACGGGTTTGGGAGTGGATGTGTACAGGTTTGGGAGTGGGTGTGTACGGGTTTGGGAGTGGGTGAGTACAGGTTTGGGAGTGGGTGAGTACAGGTTTGGGAGTGGGTGTGTCCAGGTTTGGGAGTGGGTGTGTACAGGTTTGGGAGTGGGAGTGTACAGGTTTGTGAGTGGGTGTGTACAGGTTTGGGAGTGGGTGTGTACAGATTTGGGAGTGGGTGTGTACAGGTTTGGGAGTGGGTGTGTACAGGTTTGGGAGTGGGTGTGTCCGGGTTTGCGAGTGGGTGTGTACGGGTTTGCGTGTGGGTGTGTACGGGTTTGGGAGTGGGTGTGTACAGGTTTGGGAGTGGGTGTGTACAGGTTTGGGAGTGGGTGGGTACGGGTTTTGGGAGTGGGTGTGTACAGGTTTGGGAGTGGGTGTGTACAGGTTTGGGAGTGGGTGTGTACGGGTTTGGGAGTGGGTGTGTCCAGGTTTGGGAGTGGGTGTGTACAGGTTTGGGAGTGGGTGTGTACAGGTTTGGGAGTGGGTGTGTACAGGTTTGGGAGTGGGTGTGTCCGGGTTTGGGAGTGGGTGTGTACAGGTTTGGGAGTGGGTGTGTACGGGTTTTGGAGTGGGTGTGTCCATGTTTGGGAGTGGTTGTGTACAGGTTTGGGAGTGGGTGTGTACAGGTTTGGGAGTGGGTGTGTACAGGTTTGGGAGTGGGTGTGTGCAGGTTTGGGAGTGGGTGTGTACGGGTTTGGGAGTGGGTGTGTACAGGTTTGGGAGTGGGTGTGTACAGGATTGGGAGTGGGTGTGTACAGGTTTGGGAGTGGGTGTGTACAGGTTTGGGAGTGGATGTGTACAGGTTTGGGAGTGGGTGTGTACAGGTTTGGGAGTGGGTGTGTACAGGTTTGGGAGTGGATGTGTACAGGTTTGGGAGTGGGTGTGTTCGGGTTTGCGTATGGGTGTGTATCGGTTTGGGAGTGGGAGTGTACAGGTTTGGGAGTGGGTGTGTACAGGTTTGGGAGTGGGTGTGTACAGGTTTGGGAGTGGGTGTGTACGGGTTTGGGAGTGGGTGTGTACAGGTTTGGGAGTGGATGTGCACAGGTTTGGGAGTGGGTGTGTACGGGTTTGGGAGTGGGTGAGTACAGGTTTGGGAGTGGGTGAGTACAGGTTTGGGAGTCGGTGTGTACAGGTTTGGGAGTGGGTGTGTACAGGTTTGGGAGTGGGTGTGTACAGGTTTGGGAGTGGGTGTGTACAGGTTTGGGAGTGGGTGTGTACAGGTTTGGGAGTGGGTGTGTACAGGTTTTGGAGTGGGTGTGTACAGGTTTGGGAGTGGGTGTGTACAGGTTTGGGAGTGGGTGTGTACAGGTTTGGGTTTGGGTGTGTCCGGGTTTTGGAGTGGGTGTTTACAGGTTTGGGAGTGGGTGTGTACAGGTTTGGGAGTGGGTGTGTACAGGTTTGGGAGTGGGTGTGTACAGGTTTGGGAGTGAGTGTGTACAGGTTTGGGAGTGGGTGTGTACGGGTTTGGGAGTGGGTGTGTACAGGTTTGGGAGTGGGTGTGTACGGGTTTGGGAGTGGGTGTGTACGGGTTTGCGTATGGGTGTGTACGGGTTTGGGAGTGGGTGTGTACAGGTTTGGGAGTGGTGTGTACGGGTTTGGGAGTGGGTGTGTACAGGTTTGGGTTTGGGTGTGTACGGGTTTGGGAGTGGTGTGTGCAGGTTTGGGAGTGGGTGTGTACAGGTTTGGGAGTGGGTGTGTACGGGTTTGCGAGTGGGTGTGTACGGGTTTGGGAGTGGGTGTGTACAGGTTTGCGTATGGGTGTGTACGGGTTTGGGTGTGGGTGTGTACAGGTTTGGGTTTGGGTGTGTACAGGTTTGGGTTTGGGTGTGTACAGGTTTGGGAGTGGGTGTGTAAGGGTTTGGGAGTGGGTGTGTGCAGGTTTGGGAGTGGGTGTGTACAGTTTTGGGTTTGGGTGTGAACAGGTTTGGGAGTGGGTGTGTACAGGTTTGGGAGTGGTTGTGTACAGGTTTGGGAGTGGGTGTGTACATGTTTAGGAGTGGGTGTGCACAGGTTTGGGAGTGGGTGTGTACAGGTTTGGGAGTGGGTGTGTACGGGCTTGGGAGTGGGTGTGTACAGGTTTGGGAGTGGGTTTGTACAGGTTTGGGAGTGGGTGTGTACAGGTTTGGGAGTGGGTGTGTACAGGTTTGGGAGTGGGTGTGTACAGGTTTGGGAGTGGGTGTGTACAGGTTTGGGAGTGGGTGAGTACAGGTTTGGGAGTGGGTGTGTACAGGTTTGGGAGTGGGTGAGTACAGGTTTGGGAGTGGGTGTGTACAGGTTTGGGAGTGAGTGTGTACAGGTTTGGGAGTGGGTGTGTCCGGGTTTGGGAGTGGGTGTGTACAGGTTTGGGAGTGGGTGTGTACAGGTTTGGTAGTGGGTGTGTACAGGTTTGGGAGTGGGTGTGTACAGGTTTGGGAGTGGGTGTGTATGGGTTTGGGAGCGGGTGTGTACGGGTTTGGGATCGGGTGTGTACAGGTTTGGGAGTGGGTGTGTACAGGTTTGGGAGTGGGTGTGTACAGATTTGGGAGTGGGTGTGTACAGGTTTGGGAGTGGGTGTGTACAGGTTTGGGAGTGGGTGTGTACAGGTTTGGGAGTGGGTGTGTACAGGTTTGGGAGTGGGTGTGTACAGGTTTGGGAGTGGGTGTGTACAGGTTTGGGAGTGGGTGTGTACAGGTTTGGGAGTGGGTGTGTACAGGTTTGGGAGTGGGTGTGTACAGGTTTGGGAGTGGGTGTGTACAGGTTTGGGAGTGGGTGTGTACAGGTTTGGGAGTGGGTGTGTACAGGTCTGGGTTTGGGTGTGTACAGGTTTGGGAGTGGGTGTGTACAGGTTTGGGAGTGGGTGTGTACAGGTTTGTGAGTGTGTGTGTACAGGTTTGGGAGTGGGTGTGTACGGGTTTGGGAGTGGGTGTGTACAGGTTTGGGAGTGGGTGTGTACAGGTTTGGGTTTGGGTGTGTACGGGTTTGGGAGTGGGTGTGTACAGGTTTGGGAGTGGTGTGTACGGGTTTGGGAGTGGGTGTGTACAGGTTTGGGAGTGGGTGTGTACAGGTTTGGGAGTGTGTGTGCAGGTTTGGGAGTGGGTGTGTACAGGTTTGGGAGTGGTGTGTACGGGTTTGGGAGTGGGTGTGTACAGGTTTGGGTTTGGGTGTGTACGGGTTTGGGATTGGGTGTGTACAGGTTTGGGAGTGGGTGTGTACGGGTTTGGGAGTGGGTGTGTACAGGTTTGGGTTTGGGTGTGTACAGATTTGGGAGTGGGTGTGTACAGGTTTGGGTTTGGGTGTGTACAGGTTTGGGAGTGGGTGTGTACAGGTTTGGGAGTGGGTGTGTACGGGTTTGGGAGTGGGTGTGTACGGGTTTGGGAGTGGGTGTGTACAGGTTTGCGTATGGGTGTGTACGGGTTTGGGTGTGGGTGTGTACAGGTTTGGGTTTGGGTGTGTACAGGTTTGGGTTTGGGTGTGTACAGGTTTGGGAGTGGGTGTGTACGGGTTTGGGAGTGGGTGTGTGCAGGTTTGGGAGTGGGTGTGTACAGGTTTGGGTTTGGGTGTGGACAGGTTTAAGAGTGGGTGTGTACAGGTTTGGGAGTGGTTGTGTACAGGTTTGGGAGTGGGTGTGTACAGGTCTGGGTTTGGGTGTGTACAGGTTTGGGAGTGGGTGTGTACAGGTTTGGGAGTGGTTGTGTTCAGGTTTGGGAGTGGGTGTGTACGGGTTTGGGAGTGGGTGTGTACAGGTTTGGGAGTGGGTGTGTACAGGTTTGGGAGTGGGTGTGTACGGGTTTGGGAGTGGGTGTGTGCAGGTTTGGGAGTGGGTGTGTACAGGTTTGGGAGTGGGTGTGTACAGGTTTGTGAGTGTGTGTGTACAGGTTTGGGAGTGGGTGTGTACAGGTTTGGGAGTGGGTGTGTGCAGGTTTGGGGGTGAGGGGTGTACAGGTTTGGGAGTGGGTGTGTACAGGTTTGGGAGTGGTTGTGTGCAGGTTTGGGAGTGGGTGTGTACAGGTTTGGGAGTGGGTGTGTACAGGTTTGTGAGTGTGTGTGTGCAGGTTTGGGAGTGGGTGTGTACAGGTTTGTGAGTGTGTGTGTACAGGTTTGGGAGTGGGTGTGTATGGGTTTGGGAGTGGGTGTGTACAAGTTTGGGAGTGGGTGTGTACAGGTTTGGGGGTGGGTGTGTACAGGTTTGGGAGTGGGTGTGTACAGGTTTGGGAGTGGGTGTGTACAGGTTTGGGAGTGGGTGTGTACAGGTCTGGGTTTGGGTGTGTACGGGTTTGGGAGTGGGTGTGTACAGGTTTGGGAGTGGTTGTGTACAGGTTTGGGAGTGGGTGTGTACAGGTTTGGGTTTGGGTGTGTACAGGTTTGGGAGTGGGTGTGTACAGGTTTGGGAGTGGGTGTGTACGGGTTTGGGAGTGGGTGTGTACGGGTTTGGGAGTGGGTGTGTACAGGTTTGCGTATGGGTGTGTACGGGTTTGGGTGTGGGTGTGTACAGGTTTGGGAGTGGGTGTGTACAGGTTTGGGAGTGGGTGTGTACAGGTTTGGGAGTGGGTGTGTACAGGTTTGGGAGTGGGTGTGTACAGGTTTGGGAGTGGGTGTGTACAGGTCTGGGTTTGGGTGTGTACGGGTTTGGGAGTGGGTGTGTACAGGTTTGGGAGTGGTTGTGTACAGGTTTGGGAGTGGGTGTGTACGGGTTTTGGAGTGGGTGTGTACAGGTTTGTGAGTGTGTGTGTGCAGGTTTGGGAGTGGGTGTGTACAGGTTTGTGAGTGTGTGTGTACAGGTTTGGGAGTGGGTGTGTACAGGTTTGGGAGTGGGTGTGTACAGGTTTGGGAGTGGGTGTGTACAGGTTTGGGAGTGGGTGTGTACAGGTTTGGGAGTGGGTGTGTACAGGTTTGGGTTTGGGTGTGTACGGGTTTGGGATTGGGTGTGTACAGGTTTGGGAGTGGGTGTGTACGGGTTTGGGAGTGGGTGTGTACAGGTTTGGGTTTGGGTGTGTACAGATTTGGGAGTGGGTGTGTACAGGTTTGGGTTTGGGTGTGTACAGGTTTGGGAGTGGGTGTGTACAGGTTTGGGAGTGGGCGTGTACGGGTTTGGGAATGGGTGTGTACGGGTTTGGGAGTGGGTGTGTACAGGTTTGCGTATGGGTGTGTACGGGTTTGGGTGTGGGTGTGTACAGGTTTGTGTTTGGGTGTGTACAGGTTTGGGTTTGGGTGTGTACAGGTTTGGGAGTGGGTGTGTACGGGTTTGGGAGTGGGTGTGTACAGGTTTGGGAGTGGGTGTGTACAGGTTTGGGTGTGGGTGTGTACGGGTTTGGGAGTGGGTGTGTACAGGTTTGGGAGTGGGTGTGTACAGGTTTGGGAGTGGGTGTGTACAGGTTTGGGAGTGGGTGTGTACAGGTTTGGGAGTGGGTGTGTACAGGTTTGGGAGTGGATGTGTACAGGTTTGGGAGTGGGTGTGTACAGGTTTGGGAGTGGGTGTGTACAGGTTTGGGAGTGGGTGTGTACAGGTTTAGGAGTGGGTGTGTACAGGTTTGGGAGTGGGTGTGTACAGGTTTGGGAGTGGGTGTGTACAGGTTTGGGAGTGGGTGTGTACAGGTTTGGGAGTGGGTGTGTACAGGTTTGGGAGTGGGTGTGTACAGGTTTGGGAGTGGGTGTGTACAGGTTTGGGAGTGGATGTGTACAGGTTTGGGAGTGGGTGTGTACAGGTTTGGGAGTGGGTGTGTACAGGTTTGGGAGTGGGTGTGTACAGGTTTGGGAGTGGGTGTGTACAGGTTTGGGAGTGGGTGTGTACAGGTTTGGGAGTGGGTGTGTACAGGTTTGGGAGTGGGTGTGTACAGGTTTGGGAGTGGGTGTGTACAGGTTTGGGAGTGGGTGTGTACAGGTCTGGGTTTGGGTGTGTGCAGGTTTGGGAGTGGGTGTGTACGGGTTTGGGAGTGGGTGTGTACAGGTTTGGGAGTGGGTGTGTACAGGTTTGGGAGTGGATGTGTACAGGTTTGGGAGTGGGTGTGTACAGGTTTGGGAGTGGGTATGTTCAGGTTTGGGAGTGGGTGTGTACAGGTTTGGGAGTGGGTGTGTACAGGTTTGGGAGTGGGTATGTTCAGGTTTGGGAGTGGGTGTGTACAGGTTTGGGAGTGGGTGTGTACAGGTTTGGGAGTGGGTATGTTCAGGTTTGGGAGTGGGTGTGTACAGGTTTGGGAGTGGGTGTGTACGGGTTTGGGAGTGAGTGTGTACAGGTTTGGGAGTGGGTGTGTACAGGTTTGGGAGTGGGTGTGTCCGGGTTTGGGAGTGGGTGTGTACAGGTTTGGGAGTGGGTGTGTACAGGTTTGGGAGTGGGTGTGTACAGGTTTGGGAGTGGGTGTGTACAGTTTTGGGTTTGGGTGTGAACAGGTTTGGGAGTGGGTGTGTACAGGTTTGGGAGTGGTTGTGTACAGGTTTGGGAGTGGGTGTGTACATGTTTAGGAGTGGGTGTGCACAGGTTTGGGAGTGGGTGTGTACAGGTTTGGGAGTGGGTGTGTACGGGCTTGGGAGTGGGTGTGTACAGGTTTGGGAGTGGGTTTGTACAGGTTTGGGAGTGGGTGTGTACAGGTTTGGGAGTGGGTGTGTACAGGTTTGGGAGTGGGTGTGTACAGGTTTGGGAGTGGGTGTGTACAGGTTTGGGAGTGGGTGAGTACAGGTTTGGGAGTGGGTGTGTACAGGTTTGGGAGTGGGTGAGTACAGGTTTGGGAGTGGGTGTGTACAGGTTTGGGAGTGAGTGTGTACAGGTTTGGGAGTGGGTGTGTCCGGGTTTGGGAGTGGGTGTGTACAGGTTTGGGAGTGGGTGTGTACAGGTTTGGTAGTGGGTGTGTACAGGTTTGGGAGTGGGTGTGTACAGGTTTGGGAGTGGGTGTGTATGGGTTTGGGAGCGGGTGTGTACGGGTTTGGGATCGGGTGTGTACAGGTTTGGGAGTGGGTGTGTACAGGTTTGGGAGTGGGTGTGTACAGATTTGGGAGTGGGTGTGTACAGGTTTGGGAGTGGGTGTGTACAGGTTTGGGAGTGGGTGTGTACAGGTTTGGGAGTGGGTGTGTACAGGTTTGGGAGTGGGTGTGTACAGGTTTGGGAGTGGGTGTGTACAGGTTTGGGAGTGGGTGTGTACAGGTTTGGGAGTGGGTGTGTACAGGTTTGGGAGTGGGTGTGTACAGGTTTGGGAGTGGGTGTGTACAGGTTTGGGAGTGGGTGTGTACAGGTTTGGGAGTGGGTGTGTACAGGTCTGGGTTTGGGTGTGTACAGGTTTGGGAGTGGGTGTGTACAGGTTTGGGAGTGGGTGTGTACAGGTTTGTGAGTGTGTGTGTACAGGTTTGGGAGTGGGTGTGTACGGGTTTGGGAGTGGGTGTGTACAGGTTTGGGAGTGGGTGTGTACAGGTTTGGGTTTGGGTGTGTACGGGTTTGGGAGTGGGTGTGTACAGGTTTGGGAGTGGTGTGTACGGGTTTGGGAGTGGGTGTGTACAGGTTTGGGAGTGGGTGTGTACAGGTTTGGGAGTGTGTGTGCAGGTTTGGGAGTGGGTGTGTACAGGTTTGGGAGTGGTGTGTACGGGTTTGGGAGTGGGTGTGTACAGGTTTGGGTTTGGGTGTGTACGGGTTTGGGATTGGGTGTGTACAGGTTTGGGAGTGGGTGTGTACGGGTTTGGGAGTGGGTGTGTACAGGTTTGGGTTTGGGTGTGTACAGATTTGGGAGTGGGTGTGTACAGGTTTGGGTTTGGGTGTGTACAGGTTTGGGAGTGGGTGTGTACAGGTTTGGGAGTGGGTGTGTACGGGTTTGGGAGTGGGTGTGTACGGGTTTGGGAGTGGGTGTGTACAGGTTTGCGTATGGGTGTGTACGGGTTTGGGTGTGGGTGTGTACAGGTTTGGGTTTGGGTGTGTACAGGTTTGGGTTTGGGTGTGTACAGGTTTGGGAGTGGGTGTGTACGGGTTTGGGAGTGGGTGTGTGCAGGTTTGGGAGTGGGTGTATACAGGTTTGGGTTTGGGTGTGGACAGGTTTAAGAGTGGGTGTGTACAGGTTTGGGAGTGGTTGTGTACAGGTTTGGGAGTGGGTGTGTACAGGTCTGGGTTTGGGTGTGTACAGGTTTGGGAGTGGGTGTGTACAGGTTTGGGAGTGGTTGTGTTCAGGTTTGGGAGTGGGTGTGTACGGGTTTGGGAGTGGGTGTGTACAGGTTTGGGAGTGGGTGTGTACAGGTTTGGGAGTGGGTGTGTACGGGTTTGGGAGTGGGTGTGTGCAGGTTTGGGAGTGGGTGTGTACAGGTTTGGGAGTGGGTGTGTACAGGTTTGTGAGTGTGTGTGTACAGGTTTGGGAGTGGGTGTGTACAGGTTTGGGAGTGGGTGTGTGCAGGTTTGGGGGTGAGGGGTGTACAGGTTTGGGAGTGGGTGTGTACAGGTTTGGGAGTGGTTGTGTGCAGGTTTGGGAGTGGGTGTGTACAGGTTTGGGAGTGGGTGTGTACAGGTTTGTGAGTGTGTGTGTGCAGGTTTGGGAGTGGGTGTGTACAGGTTTGTGAGTGTGTGTGTACAGGTTTGGGAGTGGGTGTGTATGGGTTTGGGAGTGGGTGTGTACAAGTTTGGGAGTGGGTGTGTACAGGTTTGGGGGTGGGTGTGTACAGGTTTGGGAGTGGGTGTGTACAGGTTTGGGAGTGGGTGTGTACAGGTTTGGGAGTGGGTGTGTACAGGTCTGGGTTTGGGTGTGTACGGGTTTGGGAGTGGGTGTGTACAGGTTTGGGAGTGGGTGTGTACAGGTTTGGGTTTGGGTGTGTACAGGTTTGGGAGTGGGTGTGTACAGGTTTGGGAGTGGGTGTGTACGGGTTTGGGAGTGGGTGTGTACGGGTTTGGGAGTGGGTGTGTACAGGTTTGCGTATGGGTGTGTACGGGTTTGGGTGTGGGTGTGTACAGGTTTGGGAGTGGGTGTGTACAGGTTTGGGAGTGGGTGTGTACAGGTTTGGGAGTGGGTGTGTACAGGTTTGGGAGTGGGTGTGTACAGGTTTGGGAGTGGGTGTGTACAGGTCTGGGTTTGGGTGTGTACGGGTTTGGGAGTGGGTGTGTACAGGTTTGGGAGTGGTTGTGTACAGGTTTGGGAGTGGGTGTGTACGGGTTTTGGAGTGGGTGTGTACAGGTTTGTGAGTGTGTGTGTGCAGGTTTGGGAGTGGGTGTGTACAGGTTTGTGAGTGTGTGTGTACAGGTTTGGGAGTGGGTGTGTACAGGTTTGGGAGTGGGTGTGTACAGGTTTGGGAGTGGGTGTGTACAGGTTTGGGAGTGGGTGTGTACAGGTTTGGGAGTGGGTGTGTACAGGTTTGGGTTTGGGTGTGTACGGGTTTGGGATTGGGTGTGTACAGGTTTGGGAGTGGGTGTGTACGGGTTTGGGAGTGGGTGTGTACAGGTTTGGGTTTGGGTGTGTACAGATTTGGGAGTGGGTGTGTACAGGTTTGGGTTTGGGTGTGTACAGGTTTGGGAGTGGGTGTGTACAGGTTTGGGAGTGGGCGTGTACGGGTTTGGGAATGGGTGTGTACGGGTTTGGGAGTGGGTGTGTACAGGTTTGCGTATGGGTGTGTACGGGTTTGGGTGTGGGTGTGTACAGGTTTGGGTTTGGGTGTGTACAGGTTTGGGTTTGGGTGTGTACAGGTTTGGGAGTGGGTGTGTACGGGTTTGGGAGTGGGTGTGTACAGGTTTGGGAGTGGGTGTGTACAGGTTTGGGTGTGGGTGTGTACGGGTTTGGGAGTGGGTGTGTACAGGTTTGGGAGTGGGTGTGTACAGGTTTGGGAGTGGGTGTGTACAGGTTTGGGAGTGGGTGTGTACAGGTTTGGGAGTGGGTGTGTACAGGTTTGGGAGTGGATGTGTACAGGTTTGGGAGTGGGTGTGTACAGGTTTGGGAGTGGGTGTGTACAGGTTTGGGAGTGGGTGTGTACAGGTTTAGGAGTGGGTGTGTACAGGTTTGGGAGTGGGTGTGTACAGGTTTGGGAGTGGGTGTGTACAGGTTTGGGAGTGGGTGTGTACAGGTTTGGGAGTGGGTGTGTACAGGTTTGGGAGTGGGTGTGTACAGGTTTGGGAGTGGGTGTGTACAGGTTTGGGAGTGGATGTGTACAGGTTTGGGAGTGGGTGTGTACAGGTTTGGGAGTGGGTGTGTACAGGTTTGGGAGTGGGTGTGTACAGGTTTGGGAGTGGGTGTGTACAGGTTTGGGAGTGGGTGTGTACAGGTTTGGGAGTGGGTGTGTACAGGTTTGGGAGTGGGTGTGTACAGGTTTGGGAGTGGGTGTGTACAGGTTTGGGAGTGGGTGTGTACAGGTCTGGGTTTGGGTGTGTGCAGGTTTGGGAGTGGGTGTGTACGGGTTTGGGAGTGGGTGTGTACAGGTTTGGGAGTGGGTGTGTACAGGTTTGGGAGTGGATGTGTACAGGTTTGGGAGTGGGTGTGTACAGGTTTGGGAGTGGGTATGTTCAGGTTTGGGAGTGGGTGTGTACAGGTTTGGGAGTGGGTGTGTACAGGTTTGGGAGTGGGTATGTTCAGGTTTGGGAGTGGGTGTGTACAGGTTTGGGAGTGGGTGTGTACAGGTTTGGGAGTGGGTATGTTCAGGTTTGGGAGTGGGTGTGTACAGGTTTGGGAGTGGGTGTGTACGGGTTTGGGTTTGGGTGTGTGCAGGTTTGGGAGTGGGTGTGTACGGGTTTGGGAGTGTGTGTGTACAGGTTTGGGAGTGGGTGTGTACAGGTTTGGGAGTGGGTGTGTACAGGTTTGGGAGTGGGTATGTTCAGGTTTGGGAGTGGGTGTGTACAGGTTTGGGAGTGGGTGTGTACGGGTTTGGGTTTGGGTGTGTGCAGGTTTGGGAGTGGGTGTGTACGGGTTTGGGAGTGGGTGTGTACAGGTTTGGGAGTGGGTGTGTACAGGTTTGGGAGTGGGTGTGTACAGGTTTGGGAGTGGGTGTGTACAGGTTTGGGAGTGGGTATGTTCAGGTTTGGGAGTGGGTGTGTACAGGTTTGGGAGTGGGTGTGTACGGGTTTGGGTTTGGGTGTGTACAGGTTTGGGAGTGGGTGTGTACAGGTTTGGGAGTGGGTGTGTACAGGTTTGGGAGTGGGTGTGTACAGGTTTGGGAGTGGGTGTGTACAGGTTTGGGAGTGGGGATGTACGGGTTTGGGAGTGGGTGTGTACAGGTTTGGGAGTGGGTGTGTACAGGTTTGGGAGTGTGTGTGTACAGGTTTGGGAGTGGGTGTGTACAGGTTTGGGAGTGGGTGTGTACAGGTTTGGGAGTGGGTGTGTACAGGTTTGGGAGTGGGTGTGTACAGGTTTGGGAGTGGGTGTGTACAGGTTTGGGAGTGGGTGTGTACAGGTTTGGGAGTGGGTGTGTACAGGTTTGGGAGTGGGTGTGTACAGGTTTGGGAGTGGGTGTGTACAGGTTTGGGAGTGGGTGTGTACAGGTTTGGGAGTGGGTGTGTACAGGTTTGGGAGTGGGTGTGTACAGGTTTGGGAGTGGGTGTGTGCAGGTTTGGGAGTACATGTAATTCTCCTCTATCCCCACCTCCATTCACCTCCCCGTGTGGGCTCACCTCACCTTCTTCCACCCACCCCACCCTTTCTTTCCTGTTTGGTTCGAAACCCCTCTCCGCACACACGTCACTGTGAATCACCCATTGCCTCATGAGAGCTGCTGTCTCGATGGCCAGCCTTACAATGGGGGAATGAGCAAACCCCAAACATTCCCTGCTTCACACTTTTCTTGCACGAAAGGTAGCAAAATCAAATCCACAATTCCTGAAAGAGTTAACCCTTGTCCCCGCCCCCCCTGCCGACCCACTTCCCCTCCGCCCCGTCTAATCCCCAATGGTTATCCCCCGGTGAGAATATTTGATTGAAACCTGCTTCGAAGGTAACACTGGAGGGATCAACGGCCTGAGGCAATCCTTTCAACTCCAATTCAATGGCTATCGGGCAATAACAGAGAGTTTAAACCTCCTTTCTCGTGGAGCAGAAAGACTCCTCAAGGAACAGAACGTGCTGCAGCAGCGCAGCATTGAAGTTTGCCGTTGCCCTCACTGAAAGGCTTGTCTTGTTCGCTGTGTCAAGTATTTCTCCAGCTCCCTGCTCCCCCCCCCCCTCCCTCCTGTCAATGGGGTTCCTTCCTTCCCACTCCCAGGGAGTTCCGACCCCTTCCATTACTCACTCTGGTGAGGTTTCCTCCTTCAGTGACGTTGTGGCTGAATTGGGTTGATTCTCCAGATGGCATGCGAGGTAACCCTCTCCTGCCCAGCCGGGCACTCGCCAACTCCCTGATCCTGGTGGGCACTTCACAGCGAGCAGAGCTGCTAACTCCTGGGTGACTTGTCAGAGTGTGACACAGGGCTCTGTCTCTGTTCGAGGGCGGAGTGTACACCAAACACATGTTTACACCAGATAACCAGCATCCAACTCACGTTCAAGGCTGTAGCCTAGCCTTCGTCAAATCAGCAAGGGGTTACCACAGGTCAAATCTCAGTACTCGCGACCTCACTCTATGCTTGGCCCGGGTCGCTCTCTCTCTCTCCATATATCTCCCTGTTTCCCTGTGTCTCTCTCTCTCTATTATATATATATCTCCGTTTCTCTCTCTCTCTCTCTATTATATATATATATCTCAGTTTCCCTGTCTCTCACTCTCTCTATTCTAAATATATCTCCGTTTCTCTCTCTCTCTCTCCATTATATATATATCTCCGTTTCCCTGTCTCTCACTCTCTCTATTCTAAATATATCTCTGTTTCCCTCTCTCTCTCCATTATATATATATCTCCGTTTCCCTGTCTCTCACTCTCTCTATTCTAAATATATCTCTGTTTCCCTCTCTCTCTCTATTATTTTTATGTCTCCGTTTCCCTGTCTCTCTCTCTATTATATAAATATCTCCATTTCCCTGTCTTTCTCTCTCTCTCTTATATATATATCTCCATTTCCCTGTCTTTCTCTCTCTCTATTATATATATATCTCCATTTCCCTGTCTTTCTCTCTCTCTATTATATATATATCTCCGTTTCCCTGTCTTTCACTCTCTCCATTATGTATATATCTCCGTTTCCCTCTCTCTCTCGCTCTCTATTATATATTTTCCCTGTCTCTCTCTCTCTCTCTATATTATAAATATCTCCATTTCCCTCTCTTTCTCTCTCTATTATATTTCTATCTCCGTTTCCCTGTCTCTCTCTCTATTATATATATAAATGCCCGTTTCCCTGTCTCTCTCTCTATTATTGTTATGTTTCCGTCTCCCTGTCTCTCTCTCTCTCTCTCTCTCTATTATATCTATATCTCTGTTTCCCTGATTCTCCCTCTCTCTATTATATATATATATATCTCCGTTTCCCTGTATCTCTCTCTCTATTATATATATATATCTCCGTTTCCCTGTCTCTCCCTTTCTATTATTTATATATTTCTGTTTCCCTGTCTCTCTCTCTCTATTATATTTCTATCTCCGTTTCCCTGTCTCTCTCTCTCTGTTATTTATGTCTCCGTCTCCTTGTCTCTCTCTCTCTTTCTATTCTATACATATCTCCATTTCCCTGTCTTTCTCTCTCTCTATAATATTTATATCAGTTTCCCTGTCTCTCTCTCTATTATTTTTATGTCTCCGTCACCCTGTCTCTCTCTCTCTATTATATATATATCTCCATTTCCCTATCTCACTCTCTCTATTATATATATATATATCTCAGTTTCCCTGTCTCACTCTCTCTATTATATATATATATATCTCCATTTCCCTATCTCACTCTCTCTATTATATATATCTCCGTTTCCCTGTCTCTCTCTATTATTTTATGTCTCCGTCTCCCTGTCTCTCTTTCTCCATTATATATATATCTCCGTTTCCCTGTCTCTCACTCTCTCTATTCTAAATATATCTACGTTTCCCTCTCTCTCTTTCTCCATTATATATATATCTCCATTTCCCTCTCTCTCTCTCTCTCTATTATATATACATCTCCGTTTCCCTGTCTCTCTCTCTCTATAATATTTATATCTCAGTTTTCCCGTCTCTCTCTCTCTATAAAATATATGATGTGGAGATGCCGGTGATGGACAAATATAAGGAATCTTACAACACCAGGTTATAGTCCAACAGTTTTATTTGAAAATCACAAGCTTTCGGAGCTTTCCTCCTTCGTCAGGTGTGTGAAGGTTTCCATAAAAGCACCGCATATATAGTCACAGAACAATGCCCGGTGATTACAGATAATCTTTCCAACTGCCTGTTATCACACCTCACTCTACCGCAAGCCCACGGACAACCTCACGATGCTCCACTTTTCCAACTTCCACCCTAACCACGTCAAAGAGGCCATCCCCTATGGACAGGCCCTGCGAATACACAGGGTCTGCTCAGACGAGGAGGAACGCGATGGACACCTACAGACGCTGAAAGATGCCCTCGTAAGAACGGGATATGACGCTCGACTCATCGA
The DNA here is from genome assembly GCF_035084215.1 of Heptranchias perlo. Classification (NCBI taxonomy): domain Eukaryota; kingdom Metazoa; phylum Chordata; class Chondrichthyes; order Hexanchiformes; family Hexanchidae; genus Heptranchias; species Heptranchias perlo. The sequence goes on from NW_027139363.1 coordinate 112,904, forward strand.
TCGACAGTTCCGACGGGCCACAGCAAAAAATCGCATAGACCTCCTCAGGAGACTAACACGGGACGCAACCAACAGAGTACCCTTTGTCGTCCAGTACTTCCCCGGAGCGGAGAAACTACGCCATGTTCTCCGCAGCCTTCAACATGTCATCAATGAGGACAAACACCTCGCTATGGCCATCCCCACACCTCCACTACTCACCTTCAAACAGCCACCCAACCTCAAACAGACCATCGTTCGCAGCAAATTACCTAGCTTTCAAGAGAACAGCATCCACGACACCACATAACCCTGCCACGGTAACCTCTGCAAGACATGCCAGATCATCGACACAGATACCACCATCACACGAGAGGACACCACCCACCAGGTACATGGTTCATACTCCTGTGACTCGGCCAACGTTGTCTACCTCATACGTTGCAGGAAAGGATGCCCCAGAGCATGGTACATTGGCGAGACCATGCAGACGCTGCGACAACGGATGAACGGACACCGCGCAACAATCGCCAGACAGGAGGGTTCCCTCCCAGTCGGGGAACACTTCAGCAGTCAAGGACATTCAGCCACCGACCATCGGGTAAGCGTACTCCAAGGCGGCCTTCGAGACACACGACAACGCAAAATCGTCAAGCAGAAATTGATAGCCAAGTTCCGCACCCATGAGGACGGCCTCAACCGGGATCTTGGGTTCATGTCACGCGACATGTAACCCCACCAGGGGAAGAAAAAGTTATCTGTTTTTAATACAACTGGCCATTCTTTGTCTCTCTCTCTCTCTCTCTGTCTTTGTAATCTGACCGCTTGTGTATTCAGTGGTCTTGGGTGTAATGTTCCCCTGTCTGAACACCATCCATGCCGAGGTGTGATAAGGGGCAGTTGGAAAGATTATCTGTAATCACCGGGCATTGTTCTGTGACTATATATGCGGTGCTTTTATGGAAACCTTCACACACCTGACGAAGGAGGAAAGCTCCGAAAGCTTGTGATTTTCAAATAAAACTGTTGGACTATAACCTGGTGTTGTAAGATTCCTTATAATCTCCGTTTCCCTGTCTCTCTCTCTCTATAAAATATATATCTCCGTTTCCCTGTCACTGTCTCTCTATTATATATATCTCTCCGTTATCCTGTGTCTCTCTCTCTCTCTATTTTATATATATATATCTCTGCTTCCCTATCTCTCTCTCTATATATAAATATAAATATATATCCCAGTTTCTCTGTCTGTCTCTCTCTCTATTATATATAAATCCCCATTTCCCTGTCTCTCTCTCTCTCCATTATATATATATCCGTTTCCCTTTCTCTCTCTCTCTCTCTATTATATTTCTCTCTGTTTCCCTGTGTCTCTCTCTCTCTCTATTATATATATATCTCCGTTTCCCTGTCTCTCTCTATTATATATATATCTCCGTTTCCCTGTCTCTCTCTATTATATATATATCTCCGTTTCCCTGTCTCTCTCTATTATATATATATCTCCGTTTCCCTGTCTCTCTCTATTATATATATATCTCTGTTTCCCTGTGTGTCTCACTCTCTATTATATATATATCTCCCAGTTTCTCTGTCTCTCTCTCTATTATATATAAATCCCCATTTCCCTGTCTCTCTCTCTCTCTATTATATATATATCTCTGTTTCCCTGTGTGTCTCTCTCTCTATTATATATATATCTCCCAGTTTCTCTGTCTCTCTCTCTATTATATATAAATCCCCATTTCCCTGTCTCTCTCTCTCTCTCTATTATATATATATCTCCGTTTCCCTGTCTCTCTCTATTATAAAAATATTTCCGTTTCCCTGTGTGTCTCTCTCTATTATATATATATCTCTGCTTCCCTGTCTCTCTCTCGCTATTATATATATATATCTCCCAGTTTCTCTGTCTCTCTCTCTCTCTCTATTATATATAAATCCCCATTTCCTTGTCTCTCTCTCTCTCTCTATTATATATATATCTCCATTTCCCTGTCTCTCTCTCTATTATATATATATCTCCGTTTCCTTGTCTCTCTCGCTCTCTCTATTATATATATATCTCCGTTTCCCTGTCTCTCTCTCTCTATTATATATATATCTCCGTTTCCTTGTCTCTCTCGCTCTCTCTTATATATATCTCCGTTTCCCTGTCTCTCTCTCTCTATTATATATATATCTCCGTTTCCTTGTCTCTCTCGCTCTCTCTATTATATATATATCTCCATTTCCCTGTCTCTCTCTCTCTATTATATATATATCTCCGTTTCCTTGTCTCTCTCGCTCTCTCTATTATATATATATCTCCGTTTCCCTGTCTCTCTCTATTAAAAATATAACTCCGTTTCCCTGTCTCTCTCTCTCTATTATATAAAAATATTTTCTTTTCCCTGTCTCTCTCTCTATTATATATATCTCTCCGTTTCCCAGTCTCTATCTCTCCATTATATAGAAATCTCCGTTTGCCTGTCTCTCTCTCTCTATTTTCTATATCTCTCCGTTTCCCTGTGTCTCTATCTCTCAATTATATTTTTTATCTCCATTTCCCTGTCTCTCTCTCTATTATGTTTATGTCTCTGTTTCCCTTTCTCTTTCAGAGAGGAGGGGGAGTTGCGTTCTTGATTAGGGAGAACATCACGGCAGTAGTGAGAAGGGATATATCCGAGGGTTCGCCCACTGAGTCTATATGGGTAGAACTGAAAAATAAGAAGGGAGAGATCACTTTGATAGGATTGTACTACAGACCCCCAAATAGTCAACGGGAAATTGAGGAGCAAATATGTAAGGAGATTACAGACAGCTGCAAGTAAAATAGGGTGGTAATAGTAGGGGACTTTAACTTTCCCAACATTGACTGGGACAGCCATAGCATTAGGGGCTTGGATGGAGAGAAATTTGTTGAGTGTATTCAGGAGGAATTTCTCATTCAGTATGTGGATGGCCCGACTAGAGAGGGGGCAAAACTTGACCTCCTCTTGGGAAATAAGGAAGGGCAGGTGACAGAAGTGTTAGTGAGGGATCACTTTGGGACCAGTGATCATAATTCCATTAGTTTTAAGATAGCTATGGAGAAGGATAGGTCTGGCCCAAAAGTTAAAATTCTAAATTGGGGAAAGGCCAATTTTGATGGTATTAGACAGGAACTTTCAGAAGTTGATTTGGAGAGTCTCTTGGCAGGCAAAGGGACGTCTGGTAAGTGGGAGGCTTTCAAAAGTGTGTTAACCAGGGTTCAGGGTAAGCACATTCCTTATAAAGTGAAGGGCAAGGCTGGTAGAAGTAGGGAACCTTGGATGACTCGGGAGATTGAGGCCTTAGTCAAAAAGAAGGAGGCATATGACATGCATAGACAGCTGGGATCAAGTGGATCTCCATTTCCCTGTCTCTCTCCCTCTCTCTATATTATATATCTCTCTCCATTTCCCTCTCTCTCTCTCTCTATTATATATATATATATCTCCGTTTCCCTGTGTGTCTCTCTCTCTATTATAAATATCTGTTTCCCTGTCTGTCTCTCTATTAAATATATATATCTCTGTTTCCCAGTGTCTCTCTATCTCTCTCTCTCTCCATTTTATATATATCTCCATTTCCCTGTGTCTCTATCTCTATATTATACATATATATCTCCGTTTCCCTGTCTCTCTCTCTCTATTAGAAATATATCTCCGTTTCCCTGTGTCTCTCTCTCTCTATTATATATATGTCTCCGATTCCCTATCTCTCTCTCTAGTATGTTTATGTCTCCGTTTGCCTGTCTCTCACTCTCTATTTTCTATATCTCTCCGTTTCCCTGTGTCTCTCTCTCTCCATTATATTTTTTATCTCCATTTCCCTGTCTCTCTCTCTCTATCATGTTTATCTCTCCGTTTCCCAGTCTCTCTCTCTCTCTATTATATGTATATTTCTGTTTCCCTGTCTCTCTCTCTCTATTGGAGATATATCTCCGTTTTCCTGTCTCTCTCACTCTATTATATATATCTCTGTTTCCCTGTCTCTCTCTCTCTATTGGAGATATATCTACGTTTCTCTCTCTCTCTCTCTATTATATATACATCTCCGTTTCCCTGTCTCTCTCTCTCTCTATTATATGTGAATCTCCATTTCCCTGTCTCTCTCCCTCTCTCTACATTATATATCTCTCCGTTTCCCTCTCTCTCTATTATATATATATCTCCGTTTCCCTGTCTCGCTCCCTCCATTTTAACAGAACATAAGAACATAAGAAATAGGAGCAGGAGTAGGCCAATCGGCCCCTCGAGCCTGCTCCGCCATTCAATAAGATCATGGCTGATCTGATCCTAACCTCAAATCTAAATTCATGTCCAATTTCCTGCCCGCTCCCCATAACCCCTAATTCCCTTTACTTCTAGGAAACTGTCGATTTCTGTTTTAAATTTATCTGATGATGTAGCTTCCACAGCTTCCTGGGGCAGCAAATTCCACAGACCGACCACCCTCTGAGTGAAGAAGTTTCTCCTCATCTCAGTTTTGAAAGAGTAGCCCCTTATTCTAAGATTATGCCCCCTAGTTCCAGTTTCACCCATCCTTGGGAACATCCTTACCGCATCCACCCGATCAAGCCCCTTCACAATCTTATATGTTTCAATGAGATCGCCTCTCATTCTTCTGAACTCCAATGAGTAGAGTCCCAATCTACTCAACCTCTCCTCATATGTCCACCCCCTCATCCCCGGGATTAACCGAGTGAACCTTCTTTGTACTGCCTCGAGAGCAAGTATGTCTTTTCTTAAGTACGGAGACCAAAACTGTATGCAGTATTCCAGGTGCGGTCTCACCAATACCTTATATAACTGCAGCAATACCTCCCTGTTTTTATATTCTATCCCCCTCGCAATAAAAGCCAACATTCCGTTGGCCTTCTTGATCGCCTGCTGCACCTGCAAACTAACTTTTTGATTTTCTTGCACTCGGACCCCCAGATCCCTTTGTACTGCAGTACTTTCCAGTTGCTCGCCATTAAGATAATAACTTGCTCTCCGATTTTTCCTGCCAAAGTGCATAACCTCACATTTTCCAATATTGTATTGCATCTGCCAAATCTCCGCCCACTCACCCAGCCTGTCTATATCCCCTTGTAGGTTTTTTATGTCCTCCTCACTCTCTACTTTCCCTCCCATCTTTGTATCATCTGCAAACTTTGATATGTTACACTCGGTCCCCTCCTCCAAATCGTTAATATAGATTGTAAAGAGTTGGGGACCCAGCACCGACCCCTGCGGAACACCACTGGCTACTGGTTGCCAGTCCGAGAATGAACCATTTATCCCAACTCTCTGCTTCCTGTTAGATAACCAATCCTCCACCCATGCCAGAATATTACCCCCAATCCAGTGATTCTTTATCTTGAGCAATAATCTTTTATGTGGCACCTTGTTCATGCCGTTTCCCTGTCTCTCTCTCTCTATATATATATTATATATCTCTCTCCATTTCCCTCTCTCTCTCTCTCTATTATATATATATATCTCCGTTTCCCTGTGTGTGTCTCTCTCTCCATTTTATATATATCTCCATTTCCCTGTCTCTCTCTCTCTATTATATGTGAATGTCCGTTTCCCTGTCTCTCTCCCTCTCTCCATATTATATATCTCTCTCCGTTTCCCTCTCTCTCTCTCTATTATATATATATCTCCGTTTCCCTGTGTCTCTCTCTCTATATTATACATATATATCTCCATTTCCCTGTCTCTCTCTCTCTCTATTATATATATCTCTCCGTTTCCCTGTGTCTCTCTCTCTATATTATACATATATATCTCCGTTTCCCTGTCTCTCTCTCTCTATTTTTACATATATATCTCCGTTTGCCTGTCTCTCTCTCTCTATTTTCTATATCTCTCCATTTCCCTGTGTCTCTCTCTCTATTATGTTTATGTCTCCGTTTCCCTTTCTCTTTCAGAGAGGAGGGGGAGTTGCGTTCTTGATTAGGGAGAACATCACGGCAGTAGTGAGAGGGGATATATCCGAGGGTTCGCCCACTGAGTCTATATGGGTAGAACTGAAAAATAAGAAGGGAGAGATCACTTTGATAGGATTGTACTACAGACCCCCAAATAGTCAACGGGAAATTGAGGAGCAAATATGTAAGGAGATTACAGACAGCTGCAAGAAAAATAGGGTGGTAATAGTAGGGGACTTTAACTTTCCCAACATTGACTGGGACAGCCATAGCATTAGGGGCTTGGATGGAGAGAAATTTGTTGAGTGTATTCAGGAGGAATTTCTCATTCAGTATGTGGATGGCCCGACTAGAGAGGGGGCAAAACTTGACCTCCTCTTGGGAAATAAGGAAGGGCAGGTGACAGAAGTGTTAGTGAGGGATCACTTTGGGACCAGTGATCATAATTCCATTAGTTTTAAGATAGCTATGGAGAATGATAGGTCTGGCCCAAAAGTTAAAATTCTAAATTGGGGAAAGGCCAATTTTGATGGTATTAGACAGGAACTTTCAGAAGTTGATTGGGAGAGTCTGTTGGCAGGCAAAGGGACGTCTGGTAAGTGGGAGGCTTTCAAAAGTGTGTTAACCAGGGTTCAGGGTAAGCACATTCCTTATAAAGTGAAGGGCAAGGCTGGTAGAAGTAGGGAACCTTGGATGACTCGGGAGATTGAAGCCCAAGTCAAAAAGGAGAAGGAGGCATATGACATGCATAGGCAGCTGGGATCAAGTGGATCTCCGTTTCCCTGTCTCTCTCCCTCTCTCTATATTATATATCTCTCTCCGTTTCCCTCTCTCTCTCTCTATTATATATATATATCTCCGTTTCCCTGTCTCTCTCTCTCTCTCTATTATCTAGACATCTCCATTTCCCTGTCTCTCTCTCTCTCCATTATATATATCTCCATTTCCCTTTCTCTCTCTCTCCATTATATATATATCTCCATTTCCCTTTCTCTCTCTCTCCATTATATATATCTCCATTTTCCTGTCTCTCTCTCTCTATTATATATATATCTCCATTTCCCTTTCTCTCTCTCTCCATTATATATATCTCCATTTTCCTGTCTCTCTCTCTCTATTATATATATGTCTCCATTTCCCTTTCTCTCTCTCTCCATTATATTTATCTCCATTTTCCTGTCTCTCTCTCTATTATATATATATCTCCGTTTCCTTGTCTCTCTCTCTATTATATATATCTCCATTTTCCTGTCTCTCTCTCTATTATATATATCTCCGTTTCCCTGTCTCTCTCTCTCTCCATTATATATATCTCGATTTCCCTGTCTCTCTCTCTCTATTATATATGTATCTCCGTTTCCCTGTCTCTATCTCTCTATTATATGTATATCTCCGTTTCCCTGTCTCTCTCTCTCTCTGTATTATATATATCTCCGTTTCCCTGTCTCTCTCTCTCTCTGTATTATATATATCTCCGTTTCCCTGTCTCTCTCTCCCTATTTTCTCTCTCCGTTTCCCTGTCTCTTTCTCTCTCTCTCTATTATATATATATCTCCGTTTCCCTGTCTCTGTCTCTCTCTCTATTATATATATATCTCCGTTTCCCTGTCTCTCTCTCTCTATTATATATATATCTCCATTTCCCTGTCTCTCTCTCTCTATTATATATATATCTCCGTTTCCCTGTCTCTCTCTCTCTGTATTATATATATCTCCGTTTCCCTGTCTCTCTCACTCTCTCTGTAAAATATATAAATCTCCGTTTCCCTGTGTCTCTCGCTCTTTCCCTATGTATATATTTCTCTCTGTTTCTCAGATCTCTCTCTGTACAACAACAGCTCCCATTTATACAGTGCCTTTAATGTAGTAAAATGTCCCAGGGTGCTCCACAGGAGCAATTATCAAATTAAGTTTGACACCGAGCCACATAAGGAGATATTAGGTCAGGTGACCAAAAGCCTGGTCAAAGAGGTAGGTTTTAAGGAGTGTCTTAAAGGAGGAGAGAGAGGTAGAGAGACAGAGAGGTTTAGGGAGGGAATTCCAGAGCTTAGAGCCTAGGCAGCTGAAGGCACGGCCGTCAATGGTGGTGTGATTAAAATCGGGGATGGACAAGAAGCCAGAATTGGAGGAGCGCAGAGATCTCGGAGGGTTGTAGGGCTGGAGGAGGTTACAGAGATCTCGGAGGGTTGTAGGGCTGGAGGAGGTTACAGAGATCTCGGAGGGTTGTAGGGCTGGAGGAGGTTACAGAGATCTCGGAGGGTTGTAGGGCTGGAGGAGGTTACAGAGATCTCAGAGGGTTGTAGGGCTGGAGGAGGTTACAGAGATAGGGAGGGGTGAGCCCATGGAGGGATTTGAAAACAAGGATGAGATTTTTAAAATATATATATTTCAGTCTGTTTCCCTGCCTCTCTCTATCTCTATCTCCTATTCCTACTCTCCTGTCCCTCACTGCCTGTTTCGCTCTCCCTCTTTCTCTCTCTCTCCCTCAGTCTCACTCTCTGTGTCTATCTCAGTCTGCCTCTCCCTGTCACTCTCTGTCTCAGTCTCTGTCTGTCTGTCTATGTATGTCTGTCTGCCTATCTCTGTCTCTCTCATTCTCTCTGTCTGTCTCTCTGTCTTTCTGTCACTGTCTGTCTCAATCTCTCTGTCTCGCTGTCTCTGTCTCTCCGTCTCTGTCTCTATCTGTGAACTAAAGATTGATATCTGCTGTTCTGCTGGTTTTTGAACTAGGACGAGAATTACTCAGAGAGTCAGCAGGAAGCTGAGTGACCAGAGGAGCCACAGAACTGAAACCATCTGACACGATGAGATTCAAGCAGAAACTGTTGGGCCCCCCAGAGCTGACCTTGCCCCACCCAGCCCATGTGAAATAAGATGGGAGAGAAGGGAAATGCCAATAGCAGAGGTCGAGCTGCACACTGGACTACACTTTACGGTCGACTGGTGTGAATGCGGTGAATAAAACGGATTAAATCCTTCCTCAGAGTGTTGGTGTGGAGTGAAGGGACCTGGCAACAGGTGTTGGTGTATGATGACTGGGCATTAACCGGGCACACCGCCCCTTGTGCCAGTTTTGACCACAGGATAGCAGTGACAGTGCTTCAGCTTCAAGAGCTAATGGGACCCCCCTCTCCCCCGCACCGAGACCACCCTGGGACACTTTTAGACACAGTGTAAATACAGACACAAACCTTGAGCCAACAGGCTTTTCACCAAGAGCGAACTGTCTCATTTGGGAGAATTGGTCAATAAATAGCAACATATCCTCTGGACCTGGCCAATCAAAGAACACCTAACAGCCACCACATCCCCCACCACCAGAAATAATGTAATCACACTGAGGGAACAACACCCACTCACAACAACTCATTCAGCTGGTAAATCACACGCCCCACACCAAACTCTCCACAACTTCCTACACCAGGGCCAGAGAGCTGGGACACTGAGACATGGGGGCACAGGGACACTGAGACATGGGGCTACAGGGACACTGGGACATGGGGTCACAGGGACACTGAGGCGTGGGGTCACAGGGACACTGAGACATGGGGTCACAGGGACACTGAGACATGGGGCTACAGGGACACTGAGACATGGGGTCACAGGGACACTGAGACATGGGGCTACAGGGACACTGAGACATGGGGCTACAGGGACACTGAGACATGGGGTCACAGGGACACTGAGACATGGGGTCACAGGGACACTGAGACATGGGGTCACAGGGACACTGAGACATGGGGTCACAGGGACACTGAGACATGGGGTCACAGGGACACTGAGACATGGGGTCACAGGGACACTGAGACATGGGGCTACAGGGACACTGAGAAATGGGGTCACAGGGACACTGAGGCATGGGGCTACAGGGACACTGGGACATGGGGTCACAGGGACACTGAGGCATGGGGTCACAGGGACACTGAGACGTGGGGTCACAGGGACACTGAGACGTGGGGTCACAGGGACACTGAGACGTGGGGTCACAGGGACACTGAGACATGGGGTCACAGGGACACTGAGACATGGGGTCACAGGGACACTGAGACATGGGGTCACAGGGACACTGAGACATGGGGTCACAGGGACACTGAGACATGGGGTCACAGGGACACTGAAACATGGGGCTACAGGGACACTGAGACATGGGGTCACAGGGACACTGAGACATGGGGCTACAGGGACACTGAGACATGGGATCACAGGGACACTGAGACATGGGATCACAGGGACACTGAGACATGGGGCTACAGGGACACTGAGACATGGGGTCACAGGGACACTGAGACATGGGGTCACAGGGACACTGAGACATGGGGCTACAGGGACACTGAGACATGGGGTCACAGGGACACTGAGACATGGGGCTACAGGGACACTGAGAAATGGGGTCACAGGGACACTGAGATATGGGGCTACAGGGACACTGAGACATGGGGCTACAGGGACACTGAGACATGGGATCACAGGGACACTGAGACATGGGGCTACAGGGACACTGAGACATGGGGTCACAGGGACACTGAGACATGGGGCTACATGGACACTGAGACATGGGATCACAGAGACACTGAGACGGGGCTACAGGGACACTGACACATGGGATCACAGAGACACTGAGACATGGGGCTACAGGGACACTGAGACATGGGATCACAGAGACACTGAGACATGGGGTCACAGGGACACTGAGACATGGGGTCACAGGGACACTGAGACATGGGGTCACAGGGACACTGAAACATGGGGTCACAGGGACACTGAGACGTGGGATCACAGGAACACTGAGACGTGGGATCACAGGAACACTGAGACATGGGGTCACAAACACACTGAGACATGGGGCTACAGGGTCACTGACACATGGGGTCACAAGGACACTGAGACATGGGGTCACAAGGAAACTGAGACAAGTGGTTACAGTGACACTGAGATGTGGGATCACAGAGAAGTGGGGTTGCAGAATCTCTGAGACATGGGATCACAGACGCAGTGAGGCAGGGGGTTGAGGGAGACTGAGACATGGGGTCACAGGCACACTGAGACGTGGGGTCACAGGCACACTGAGACGTGGGGTCACAGGCACACTGAGACGTGGGGTCACAGGGACACTGAGACGTGGGGTCACAGGGACACAGACATGGGGACACAGGGACACTGAGACGTGGGGTCACAGGGACACTGAGACGTGTGGTCACAGAGGCACTGAGACATGGGGTCACAGGGACACTGAGACATGGGGTCACAGGGACACTGAGACATGGGGTCACAGGGACACTGGGACATGGGGTCACAGGGATACTGGGACATGGGTTCACAGGGACACTGAGACATGGGGTCACAGGGACACTGAGTCATGGGGTCACAGGGACACTGAGACATGGGGTCACAGGGACACTGAGACATGGGGTCACAGGCACACTGAGACGTGGGGTTACAGGCACACTGAGACATGGGGTCACAAGGACACTGAGACATGGGATCACAGGGACACTGAGACATGGGGGTCACAGGGACACTGAGACATGGGGTCACAGAGACACTGAGACATTGGAGTCACAGGGACACTGAGACATGGGGTCACAGAGACACTGAGACATTGGGGTCACAGAGGCACTGAGACATTGGGGTCACAGGGACACTGAGACTTGGGGTCACAGAGACACTGAGACATTGGGGTCACAGGGACACTGAGACATGGGGTCACAGGGACACTGAGACATGGGGTCACAGGGGCACTGAGACATGGGGTCACAGGGACACTGAGACATGGGGTCACAAACACACTGAGACATGGGGTCACAGAGACACTGAGACATGGGGTCACAGGACACTGAGACTTGGGGTCACAGGGACACTGAGACATGGGGTCACAGGGACACTGAGACATGGGGTCACAAACACACTGAGACATGGGGTCACAGAGACACTGAGACATGGGGTCACAGAGATACTGAGACATGGGGTCACAGAGACACTGAGACATGGGGTCACAGAGACACTGAGACATTGGGGTCACAGGGACACTGAGACATTGGGTCACAGGGACACTGAGACATGGGGTCACAGGGACACTGAGACATGGGGTCACAGGGGCACTGAGACATGGGGTCACAGGGACACTGAGTCATGGGGTCACAGGGACACTGAGACATGGGGTCACAGAGACACTGAGACATGGGGTCACAGGGACACTGAGACATGGGGTCACAAACACACTGAGACATGGGGTCACAGAGACACTGAGAAATGGGGTCACAGAGATACTGAGACATGGGGTCACAGAGACACTGAGACATGGGGTCACAAACACACTGAGACATGGGGTCACAGAGACACTGAGAAATGGGGTCACAGAGATACTGAGACATGGGGTCACAGAGACACTGAGACATGGGGTCACAGAGACACTGAGACATGGGGTCACAGGGACACTGAGACATGGGGTCACAGGGACACTGAGACATGGGGTCACAGGGACACTGAGGCATGGGGTTACAGAGACACTGAGACATGGGCTCACAGGGACACTGAGACATGGGGTCACAAGGACACTGAGACATGGGGTCACAAACACACTGAGACATGGGGTCACAGAGACACTGAGACATGGGGTCACAGAGACACTGAGACATGGGGTCACAGAGACACTGAGACATGAGGTCACAGGGACACTGAGACATGGGATCACAGGGACACTGAGACATGGGGTCACAGGGACACTGAGACATGGGGTCACAGAGACACTGAGACATGGGGTCACAGAGACACTGAGACATGGGGTCACAGAGACACTGAGACATGAGGTCACAGGGACACTGAGACATGGGGTCACAGGGACACTGAGACATGGGGTCACAGGGACACTGAGACATGGGGTCATAGGGACACTGAGACGTGGGGTCACAAACACACTGAGACATGGGGTCACAGGAACGTTGAGGCATAGGGTCACATCACTGAGACATGGGGTCAAAGGGACACTGAGACCTGGGGTCACAGGGACACTGCGACCTCGGATCACAGAGACACTGAGACATGGGGGCACAGGGACACTGACACATGGGGTCACAGGGACACTGAGACATGGGGTTACAGGGACACTGAGACGTGGTGTCACAAACACACTGGGATATGGGGTCACAGGGACACTGAGACATGGGGTCACAGGCACACTGAGACATGGGGTCACAGGGACACTGAGACATGGGGTCACAGGGACACTGAGACATTGGGTCACAGGGACACTGAGACATGGGGTCAAAGGGACACTGAGACATGGGGTCACAGAGACACAGAGACATGAGGTCACAGGGACATTGACACATGGGATCACAGGGACACTGAGACTTGGTGTCACAAACACACTGGGATATGGGGTCACAGGGACACTGAGACATGGGGTCACAGGGACACTGAGACATGGGGTCACAGGGACACTGAGACTTGGGGTCACAGGGTCACTGAGACATGGGGTCACAGGGACACTGAGACATGGGGTCACAGGGACACTGAGACATGGGGTCACAGGGACACTGAGACTTGGGGTCACAGGGACACTGAGACATGGGGTCACAGGGACACTGAGACTTGGTGTCACAAACACACTGGGATATGGGGTCACAGGGACACTGAGACATGGGGTCACAGGGACACTGAGACATGGGGTCACAGGGACACTGAGACATGGGGTCACAGGGACACTGAGACATGGGGTCACAGGGACACTGAGACATGGGGTCAAAGGGACACAGAGACATGGGGTCACAGGGACACTGAGACATGGGGTCACAGGGACACTGAGACATGGGGTCAAAGGGACACTGAGACATGGGGTTACAGGGACACAGAGACATGAGGTCACAGGGACATTGACACATGGGATCACATGGGGTCACAGGGACACTGAGACATGGGGGCACAGGGACACTGGGACCTATGATCACAGACACACTGAGACATGGAGCTACAGGGTCACTGACACATGGGGTCACATGGGGTCACAGGGACACTGAGACATGGGGTCACAAGGAAACTGAGACAAGTGGTTACAGTGACACTGAGATGTGGGATCACAGAGAAGTGGGGTTACAGAATCTCTGAGACATGGGATCACAGACGCGGTGAGGCAGGGGGTTGAGGGAGACTGAGACATGGGGTCACAGGCACACTGAGACGTGGGGTCACAGGCACACTGAGACGTGGGGTCACAGGGACACTGAGACGTGGGGTCACAGGGAAACTGAGAGATGGGGTCACAGGGACACTGAGACATGGGGTCACAGGCACACTGAGACATGGGGTCACAGGCACACTGAGACGTGGGGTCACAGGGACACTGAGACGTGGGGTCACAGGGACACTGAGACGTGGGGTCACAGGGACACTGAGACATTGGGTCACAGGGACACTGAGACATGGGGTCAAAGGGACACTGAGACATGGGGTCACAGAGACACAGAGACATGAGGTCACAGGGACATTGACACATGGGATCACAGGGACACTGAGACTTGGGGTCACAGGGACACTGAGACATGGGGTCACAGGGACACTGAGACATGGGGTCACAGGGACACTGAGACTTGGGGTCACAGGGTCACTGAGACATGGGGTCACAGGGACACTGAGACATGGGGTCACAGGGACACTGAGACATGGGGTCACAGGGACACTGAGACTTGGGGTCACAGGGACACTGAGACATGGGGTCACAGGGACACTGAGACTTGGTGTCACAAACACACTGGGATATGGGGTCACAGGGACATTGAGACATGGGGTCACAGGGACACTGAGACATGGGGTCACAGGGACACTGAGACATGGGGTCACAGGGACACTGAGACATGGGGTCACAGGGACACTGAGACATGGGGTCAAAGGGACACAGAGACATGGGGTCACAGGGACACTGAGACATGGGGTCACAGGGACACTGAGACATGGGGTCAAAGGGACACTGAGACATGGGGTTACAGGGACACAGAGACATGAGGTCACAGGGACATTGACACATGGGATCACATGGGGTCACAGGGACACTGAGACATGGGGGCACAGGGACACTGGGACCTATGATCACAGACACACTGAGACATGGAGCTACAGGGTCACTGACACATGGGGTCACATGGGGTCACAGGGACACTGAGACATGGGGTCACAAGGAAACTGAGACAAGTGGTTACAGTGACACTGAGATGTGGGATCACAGAGAAGTGGGGTTACAGAATCTCTGAGACATGGGATCACAGACGCAGTGAGGCAGGGGGTTGAGGGAGACTGAGACATGGGGTCACAGGCACACTGAGACGTGGGGTCACAGGCACACTGAGACGTGGGGTCACAGGGACACTGAGACGTGGGGTCACAGGGACACTGAGACTTGGGGTCACAGGGACACTGAGACATGGGGTCACAGGCACACTGAGACGTGGGGTCACAGGCACACTGAGACGTGGGGTCACAGGGACACTGAGACGTGGGGTCACAGGGACACTGAGACATGGGGTCACAGGGACACTGAGACATGGGGTCACAGGGACACTGAGACATGGGGTCACAGGGACAATGAGACATGGGGTCACAGGGACACTGAGACATGGGGTCACAGGGACAATGAGACATGGGGTCACAGGGACACATTGACATGATGTCGGGTTTGAATTCGGGGTTGATGTCGGGTTTGATGTCGGGTTTGATGTCGGGGTTGATGTCGGGTTTGAATTCGGGGTTGATGTCGGGTTTGATGTCGGGTTTGATGTCGGGTTTGATGTCGGGTTTGATGTCGGCGTTGATGTCGGGTTTGATGTCGGGTTTGATGTCGGGTTTGATGTCGGGGTTGATGTCGGGTTTGAATTCGGGATTGATGTCGGGGTTGATGTCGGGTTTGATGTCGGGTTTGATGTCGGGGTTTGATGTCGGGTTTGATGTCGGGGTTGAATTCGGGTTTGATGTCGGGTTTGATGTCGGGTTTCATGTCGGGTTTGATGTCGGGTTTGATGTCGGGTTTGATGTCGGGTTTGATGTCGGGTTTGATGTCGGGGTTTGATGTCGGGTTTGATGTCGGGTTTGATGTCGGGTTTGATGTCGGGTTTGATGTCGGGTTTGATGTCGGGTTTGATGTCGGGGTTGAATTCGGGTTTGATGTCGGGGTTGATGTCGGGTTTGATGTCGGGGTTGATGTCGGGTTTGATGTCGGGGTTGAATTCGGGTTTGATGTCGGGTTTGATGTCGGGGTTGAATTCGGGTTTGATGTCGGGTTTGATGTCGGGTTTGATGTCGGGGTTGAATTCGGGGTTTGATGTCGGGGTTTGATGTCGGGTTTGATGTCGGGGTTGAATTCGGGTTTGATGTCGGGTTTGATGTCGGGGTTGAATTCGGGTTTGATGTCGGGTTTGATGTCGGGTTTGATGTCGGGTTTGATGTCGGGGTTGATGTCGGGTTTGATGTCGGGGTTGAATTCGGGGTTGATGTCGGGTTTGATGTCGGGTTTGATGTCGGGGTTGATGTCGGGTTTGATGTCGGGTTTGATGTCGGGGTTGATGTCGGGTTTGATGTCGGGTTTGATGTCGGGTTTGATGTCGGGTTTGATGTCGGGGTTGAATTCGGGTTTGATGTCGGGGTTGATGTCGGGTTTGATGTCGGGGTTGATGTCGGGTTTGATGTCGGGTTTGATGTCGGGGTTGATGTCGGGGTTGAATTCGGGTTTGATGTCGGGGTTGATGTCGGGTTTGATGTCGGGGTTGATGTCGGGTTTGATGTCGGGTTTGATGTCGGGTTTGATGTCGGGTTTGATGTCGGGTTTGATGTCTGGGTTGAATTCGGGTTTGATGTCGGGTTTGATGTCGGGGTTGAATTCGGGTTTGATGTCGGGGTTGATGTCGGGTTTGATGTCGGGGTTGATGTCTGGTTTGATGTCGGGGTTGATGTCGGGTTTGATGTCGGGTTTGATGTCGGGTTTGATGTCGGGTTTGATGTCGGGGTTGATGTCGGGTTTGATGTCGGGGTTGAATTCGGGTTTGATGTCGGGTTTGATGTCGGGGTTGAATGTCGGGTTTGATGTCGGGTTTGATGTCGGGTTTGATGTCGGGTTTGATGTCGGGTTTGATGTCGGGTTTGATGTCGGGTTTGATGTCGGGTTTGATGTCGGGTTTGATGTCGGGTTTGATGTCGGGTTTGATGTCGGGTTTGATGTCGGGTTTGATGTCGGGTTTGATGTCGGGTTTGATGTCGGGTTTGATGTCGGGGTTGATGTCGGGTTTGATGTCGGGTTTGATGTCGGGTTTGATGTCGGGTTTGAATTCGGGTTTGATGTCGGGTTTGAATTCGGGTTTGATGTCGGGGTTGATGTCGGGTTTGATGTCGGGTTTGATGTCGGGTTTGATGTCGGGGTTGATGTCGGGTTTGATGTCGGGTTTGATGTCGGGTTTGATGTCGGGGTTGATGTCGGGTTTGATGTCGGGTTTGATGTCGGGTTTGATGTCGGGGTTGATGTCGGGTTTGATGTCGGGGTTGATGTCGGGTTTGATGTCGGGGTTGATGTCGGGTTTGATGTCGGGTTTGATGTCGGGGTTGATGTCGGGTTTGATGTCGGGTTTGATGTCGGGTTTGATGTCGGGTTTGAATTCGGATTTGATGTCGGGTTTGATGTCGGGGTTGAATTCGGGTTTGATGTCGGGTTTGATGTCGGGGTTGATGTCGGGTTTGATGTCAGGTTTGATGTCGGGTTTGATGTCGGGTTTGAATTCGGGTTTGATGTCGGGTTTGATGTCGGGTTTGATGTCGGGTTTGATGTCGGGGTTGATGTCGGGTTTGATGTCGGGTTTGATGTCGGGGTTGATGTCGGGTTTGATGTCGGGTTTGATGTCGGGGTTGATGTCGGGTTTGATGTCGGGTTTGATGTCGGGGTTGATGTCGGGTTTGATGTCGGGTTTGATGTCGGGGCTGATGTCTGGGTTGAATTCGGGTTTGATGTCGGGTTTGATGTCGGGTTTGATGTCGGGTTTGATGTCGGGGTTGATGTCGGGGTTGAATTCGGGTTTGATGTCGGGGTTGATGTCGGGTTTGATGTCGGGTTTGATGTCGGGTTTGATGTCGGGGTTGAATTCGGGTTTGATGTCGGGTTTGATGTCGGGTTTGATGTCGGGTTTGATGTCGGGTTTGATGTCGGGGTTGATGTCGGGTTTGATGTCGGGTTTGATGTCGGGGTTGATGTCGGGTTTGATGTCGGGTTTGATGTCGGGTTTGATGTCGGGTTTGATGTCGGGTTTGATGTCGGGTTTGATGTCGGGGTTGATGTCGGGTTTGATGTCGGGTTTGATGTCGGGTTTGATGTCGGGGTTGAATTCGGGTTTGATGTCGGGGTTGATGTCGGGTTTGATGTCGGGTTTGATGTCGGGTTTGATGTCGGGTTTGATGTCGGGTTTGATGTCGGGTTTGATGTCGGGGTTGATGTCGGGTTTGATGTCGGGGTTGATGTCGGGGTTGATCTCGGGTTTGATGTCGGGGTTGATGTCGGGTTTGATGTCGGGGTTGATTTCGGGTTTGATGTCGGGTTTGATGTCGGGTTTGATGTCGGGGTTGATGTCGGGGTTGAATTCGGGTTTGATGTCGGGGTTGAATTCGGGTTTGATGTCGGGTTTGATGTCGGGTTTGAATTCGGGTTTGATGTCGGGTTTGATGTCGGGTTTGATGTCGGGGTTGAATTCGGGGTTTGATGTCGGGGTTTGATGTCGGGTTTGATGTCGGGTTTGAATTCGGGTTTGATGTCGGGTTAATGTCGGGGTTGAATTCGGGGTTGATGTCGGGTTTGATGTCGGGTTTGATGTCGGGTTTGATGTCGGGGTTGATGTCGGGTTTGATGTCGGGTTTGATGTCGGGTTTGATGTCGGGTTTGATGTCGGGTTTGATGTCGGGGTTGATGTCAGGTTTGATGTCGGGGTTGATGTCGGGTTTGATGTCGGGTTTGATGTCGGGTTTGATGTCGGGTTTGATGTCGGGGTTGATGTCGGGTTTGATGTCGGGGTTGAATTCGGGGTTTGATGTCGGGTTTGATGCCGGGGTTAATGTCGGGGTTGAATTCGGGGTTGATGTCGGGGTTGATGTCGGGTTTGATGTCGGGGTTGATGTCGGGTTTGATGTCGGGTTTGATGTCGGGTTTGATGTCGGGTTTGATGTCGGGGTTGATGTCGGGTTTGATGTCGGGTTTGATGTCTGGGTTGAATTCGGGTTTGATGTCGGGTTTGATGTCGGGGTTGATGTCGGGGTTGATGTCGGGGTTGAATTCGGGTTTGATGTCGGGTTTGATGTCGGGTTTGATGTCGGGGTTGATGTCGGGTTTGATGTCGGGGTTGATGTCGGGGTTGATGTCGGGGTTGATGTCGGGTTTGATGTCGGGTTTGATGTCGGGTTTGATGTCGGGTTTGATGTCTGGGTTGAATTCGGGTTTGATGTCGGGTTTGATGTCGGGGTTGATGTCGGGTTTGATGTCGGGTTTGATGTCGGGGTTTGATGTCGGGGTTGATGTCGGGGTTGAATTCGGGTTTGATGTCGGGTTTGATGTCGGGTTTGATGTCGGGGTTGATGTCGGGTTTGATGTCGGGGTTGATGTCGGGGTTGATGTCGGGTTTGATGTCGGGTTTGATGTCGGGTTTGATGTCGGGTTTGATGTCGGGTTTGATGTCGGGTTTGATGTCGGGTTTGATGTCGGGTTTGATGTCGGGGTTGATGTCGGGTTTGATGTCGGGGTTGATGTCGGGTTTGATGTCGAGTTTGATGTCGGGGTTGATGTCGGGTTTGATGTCGAGTTTGATGTCGGGGTTGATGTCGGGTTTGATGTCGAGTTTGATGTCGGGTTTGATGTCGGGTTTGATGTCGGGGTTGATGTCGGGTTTGATGTCGAGTTTGATGTCGGGGTTGAATTCGGGTTTGATGTCGGCTTTGATGTCGGGTTTGATGTCGGGTTTGATGTCGGGGTTTGATGTCGGGTTTGATGTCGGGGTTGATGTCGGGGTTGATGTCGGGTTGATGTCGGGTTTGATGTCGGGTTTGATGTCGGGGTTTGATGTCGGGTTTGATGTCGGGGTTGATGTCGGGTTTGATGTCGGGTTTGATGTCGGGGTTTGATGTCGGGTTTGATGTCGGGTTTGATGTCGGGGTTTGATGTCGGGTTTGATGTCGGGTTTGATGTCGGGGTTGATGTCGGGTTTGATGTCGGGTTTGATGTCGGGTTTGATGTCGGGTTTGATGTCGGGTTTGATGTCGGGTTTGATGTCGGGTTTGATGTCGGGGTTTGATGTCGGGTTTGATGTCGGGGTTGATGTCGGGGTTGATGTCGGGTTGATGTCGGGGTTTGATGTCGGGTTTGATGTCGGGGTTGATGTCGGGTTGATGTCGGGTTTGATGTCGGGGTTGATGTCGGGTTGATGTCGGGTTTGATGTCGGGGTTGATGTCGGGTTTGATGTCGGGTTTGATGTCGGGTTTGATGTCAGGGTTGAATTCGGGTTTGATGTCGGGTTTGATGTCGGGGTTGATGTCGGGTTTGATGTCGGGTTTGATGTCGGGTTTGATGTCGGGTTTGATGTCGGGTTTGATGTCGGGTTTGATGTCGGGTTTGATGTCGGGTTTGATGTCGGGTTTGATGTCGGGTTTGATGTCGGGTTTGATGTCGGGGTTGATGTCGGGTTTGATGTCGGGTTTGATGTCGGGTTTGATGTCGGGTTTGATGTCGGGTTTGATGTCGGGTTTGATGTCGGGTTTGAATTCGGGTTTGATGTCGGGTTTGATGTCGGGGTTGATGTCGGGTTTGATGTCGGGTTTGATGTCGGGTTTGAATTCGGGTTTGATGTCGGGTTTGATGTCGGGTTTGATGTCGGGTTTGATCTCGGGTTTGATCTCGGGTTTGATGTCGGGTTTGATGTCGGGTTTGATGTCGGGTTTGATGTCGGGTTTGATGTCGGGTTTGATGTCGGGTTTGATGTCGGGGTTGATGTCGGGTTTGATGTCGGGTTTGATGTCGGGGTTGATGTCGGGTTTGATGTCGGGTTTGATGTCGGGTTTGATGTCGGGGTTGATGTCGGGTTTGATGTCGGGTTTGATGTCGGGTTTGATGTCGGGTTTGATGTCGGGTTTGAATTCGGGTTTGATGTCGGGGTTGATGTCGGGGTTGATGTCGGGGTTGATGTCGGGTTTGATGTCGGGGCTGATGTCTGGGTTGAATTCGGGTTTGATGTCGGGTTTGATGTCGGGTTTGATGTCGGGTTTGATGTCGGGTTTGATGTCGGGGTTGATGTCGGGTTTGATGTCGGGTTTGATGTCGGGTTTGATGTCGGGTTTGATGTCGGGTTTGATTTCGGGTTTGATGTTGGGTTTGATGTCGGGTTTGATGTCGGGTTTGATGTCGGGTTTGATGTCGGGTTTGATGTCGGGTTTGATGTCGGGTTTGATGTCGGGTTTGATGTCGGGTTTGATGTCGGGTTTGATGTCGGGTTTGATGTCGGGTTTGATGTCGGGTTTGATGTCGGGGTTGATGTCGGGGTTGATTTCGGGTTTGATGTCGGGTTTGATGTCGGGGTTGATGTCGGGGTTGAATTCGGGTTTGATGTCGGGTTTGATGTCGGGTTTGATGTCGGGTTTGATGTCGGGTTTGATGTCGGGTTTGATGTCGGGGTTGATGTCGGGTTTGATGTCGGGGTTGAATTCGGGGTTTGATGTCGGGTTTGATGCCGGGGTTAATGTCGGGGTTGAATTCGGGGTTGATGTCGGGTTTGAATTCGGGTTTGATGTCGGGTTTGAATTCGGGTTTGATGTCGGGTTTGAATTCGGGTTTGATGTCGGGGTTGATGTCGGGTTTGATGTCGGGTTTGATGTCGGGTTTGATGTCGGGGTTGATGTCGGGTTTGATGTCGGGTTTGATGTCGGGTTTGATGTCGGGGTTGATGTCGGGTTTGATGTCGGGTTTGATGTCGGGTTTGATGTCGGGGTTGATGTCGGGTTTGATGTCGGGGTTGATGTCGGGTTTGATGTCGGGGTTGATGTCGGGTTTGATGTCGGGTTTGATGTCGGGTTTGATGTCGGGGTTGATGTCGGGTTTGATGTCGGGTTTGATGTCGGGGTTGATGTCGGGTTTGATGTCGGGTTTGATGTCGGGTTTGATGTCGGGTTTGAATTCGGATTTGATGTCGGGTTTGATGTCGGGGTTGAATTCGGGTTTGATGTCGGGTTTGATGTCGGGGTTGATGTCGGGTTTGATGTCAGGTTTGATGTCGGGTTTGATGTCGGGTTTGATGTCGGGGTTGATGTCGGGGTTGTTGTCGGGTTTGATGTCGGGTTTGATGTCGGGGTTGATGTCGGGTTTGATGTCGGGTTTGATGTCGGGGTTGATGTCGGGTTTGATGTCGGGTTTGATGTCGGGGTTGATGTCGGGTTTGATGTCGGGTTTGATGTCGGGGTTGATGTCGGGGTTGAATTCGGGTTTGATGTCGGGGTTGATGTCGGGTTTGATGTCGGGTTTGATGTCGGGTTTGATGTCGGGTTTGATGTCGGGTTTGATGTCGGGGTTGAATTCGGGTTTGATGTCGGGTTTGATGTCGGGTTTGATGTCGGGTTTGATGTCGGGTTTGATGTCGGGTTTGATGTCGGGTTTGATGTCGGGGTTGATGTCGGGTTTGATGTCGGGATGGATGTCGGGTTTGATGTCGGGTTTGATGTCGGGTTTGATGTCGGGTTTGATGTCGGGGTTGATGTCGGGTTTGATGTCGGGTTTGATGTCGGGTTTGATGTCGGGGTTGAATTCGGGTTTGATGTCGGGTTTGATGTCGGGTTTGATGTCGGGTTTGATGTCGGGTTTGATGTCGGGTTTGATGTCGGGTTTGATGTCGGGTTTGATGTCGGGTTTGATGTCGGGTTTGATGTCGGGGTTGATGTCGGGTTTGATGTCGGGTTTGATGTCGGGTTTGATGTCGGGGTTGAATTCGGGTTTGATGTCGGGTTTGATCTCGGGTTTGATGTCGGGTTTGATGTCGGGTTTGATCTCGGGTTTGATGTCGGGTTTGATGTCGGGTTTGATGTCGGGTTTGATGTCGGGTTTGATGTCGGGGTTGATGTCGGGTTTGATGTCGGGTTTGATGTCGGGTTTGATGTCGGGTTTGATGTCGGGTTTGATGTCGGGTTTGATGTCGGGGTTGATGTCGGGTTTGATGTCGGGGTTGATGTCGGGTTTGATGTCGGGTTTGATGTCGGGTTTGATGTCGGGTTTGATGTCGGGTTTGATGTCGGGGTTGATGTCCGGTTTGATGTCGGGGTTGATGTCGGGTTTGATGTCGGGTTTGATGTCGGGTTTGATGTCGGGTTTGATGTCGGGGTTGATCTCGGGTTTGATGTCGGGGTTGATGTCGGGTTTGATGTCGGGGTTGATTTCGGGTTTGATGTCGGGTTTGATGTCGGGTTTGATGTCGGGGTTGATGTCGGGGTTGAATTCGGGTTTGATGTCGGGGTTGAATTCGGGTTTGATGTCGGGTTTGATGTCGGGTTTGAATTCGGGTTTGATGTCGGGTTTGATGTCGGGTTTGATGTCGGGGTTGAATTCGGGGTTTGATGTCGGGGTTTGATGTCGGGTTTGATGTCGGGTTTGAATTCGGGTTTGATGTCGGGTTAATGTCGGGGTTGAATTCGGGGTTGATGTCGGGTTTGATGTCGGGTTTGATGTCGGGTTTGATGTCGGGGTTGATGTCGGGTTTGATGTCGGGTTTGATGTCGGGTTTGATGTCGGGTTTGATGTCGGGTTTGATGTCGGGGTTGATGTCAGGTTTGATGTCGGGGTTGATGTCGGGTTTGATGTCGGGTTTGATGTCGGGTTTGATGTCGGGTTTGATGTCGGGGTTGATGTCGGGTTTGATGTCGGGGTTGAATTCGGGGTTTGATGTCGGGTTTGATGCCGGGGTTAATGTCGGGGTTGAATTCGGGGTTGATGTCGGGGTTGATGTCGGGTTTGATGTCGGGGTTGATGTCGGGGTTGATGTCGGGTTTGATGTCGGGTTTGATGTCGGGGTTGATGTCGGGTTTGATGTCGGGTTTGATGTCGGGGTTGATGTCGGGGTTGATGTCGGGGTTGAATTCGGGTTTGATGTCGGGTTTGATGTCGGGTTTGATGTCGGGGTTGATGTCGGGTTTGATGTCGGGGTTGATGTCGGGTTTGATGTCGGGTTTGATGTCGGGTTTGATGTCGGGTTTGATGTCGGGTTTGATGTCGGGTTTGATGTCGGGTTTGATGTCGGGGTTGATGTCGGGTTTGATGTCGGGGTTGATGTCGGGTTTGATGTCGAGTTTGATGTCGGGGTTGATGTCGGGTTTGATGTCGAGTTTGATGTCGGGGTTGATGTCGGGTTTGATGTCGAGTTTGATGTCGGGTTTGATGTCGGGTTTGATGTCGGGGTTGATGTCGGGTTTGATGTCGAGTTTGATGTCGGGGTTGAATTCGGGTTTGATGTCGGGTTTGATGTCGGGTTTGATGTCGGGTTTGATGTCGGGGTTTGATGTCGGGTTTGATGTCGGGGTTGATGTCGGGGTTGATGTCGGGTTGATGTCGGGTTTGATGTCGGGGTTGATGTCGGGTTTGATGTCGGGGTTGATGTCGGGTTTGATGTCGGGTTTGATGTCGGGGTTTGATGTCGGGTTTGATGTCGGGTTTGATGTCGGGGTTTGATGTCGGGTTTGATGTCGGGTTTGATGTCGGGGTTGATGTCGGGTTTGATGTCGGGTTTGATGTCGGGTTTGATGTCGGGTTTGATGTCGGGTTTGATGTCGGGTTTGATGTCGGGTTTGATGTCGGGGTTTGATGTCGGGTTTGATGTCGGGGTTGATGTCGGGGTTGATGTCGGGGTTGATGTCGGGGTTTGATGTCGGGTTTGATGTCGGGGTTGATGTCGGGTTGATGTCGGGTTTGATGTCGGGGTTGATGTCGGGTTGATGTCGGGTTTGATGTCGGGGTTGATGTCGGGTTTGATGTCGGGTTTGATGTCTCGGTTGAATTCGGGTTTGATGTCGGGTTTGATGTCGGGGTTGATGTCGGGTTTGATGTCGGGTTTGATGTCGGGTTTGATGTCGGGTTTGATGTCGGGTTTGATGTCGGGTTTGATGTCGGGTTTGATGTCGGGTTTGATGTCGGGTTTGATGTCGGGTTTGATGTCGGGTTTGATGTCGGGGTTGATGTCGGGTTTGATGTCGGGTTTGATGTCGGGTTTGATGTCGGGTTTGATGTCGGGTTTGATGTCGGGTTTGATGTCGGGTTTGAATTCGGGTTTGATGTCGGGTTTGATGTCGGGTTTGAATTCGGGTTTGATGTCGGGTTTGATGTCGGGTTTGATGTCGGGGTTGATGTCGGGTTTGATGTCGGGTTTGATGTCGGGTTTGAATTCGGGTTTGATGTCGGGTTTGATGTCGGGTTTGAATTCGGGTTTGATGTCGGGTTTGATGTCGGGGTTGATGTCGGGGTTGATGTCGGGGTTTGATGTCGGGGTTGATGTCGGGGTTGATGTCGGGGTTTGATGTCGGGTTTGATGTCGGGGTTGATGTCGGGTTGATGTCGGGTTTGATGTCGGGGTTGATGTCGGGTTGATGTCGGGTT
Source organism: Heptranchias perlo (assembly GCF_035084215.1). NCBI lineage: Eukaryota > Metazoa > Chordata > Chondrichthyes > Hexanchiformes > Hexanchidae > Heptranchias > Heptranchias perlo. The sequence continues at coordinate 138,434 of NW_027139363.1, forward strand.
TGATGTCGGGGTTGATGTCGGGTTTGATGTCGGGTTTGATGTCTCGGTTGAATTCGGGTTTGATGTCGGGTTTGATGTCGGGGTTGATGTCGGGTTTGATGTCGGGTTTGATGTCGGGTTTGATGTCGGGTTTGATGTCGGGTTTGATGTCGGGTTTGATGTCGGGTTTGATGTCGGGTTTGATGTCGGGTTTGATGTCGGGTTTGATGTCGGGTTTGATGTCGGGGTTGATGTCGGGTTTGATGTCGGGTTTGATGTCGGGTTTGATGTCGGGTTTGATGTCGGGTTTGATGTCGGGTTTGATGTCGGGTTTGAATTCGGGTTTGATGTCGGGTTTGATGTCGGGTTTGAATTCGGGTTTGATGTCGGGTTTGATGTCGGGTTTGATGTCGGGGTTGATGTCGGGTTTGATGTCGGGTTTGATGTCGGGTTTGAATTCGGGTTTGATGTCGGGTTTGATGTCGGGTTTGAATTCGGGTTTGATGTCGGGTTTGATGTCGGGTTTGATGTCGGGGTTGATGTCGGGTTTGATGTCGGGTTTGATGTCGGGTTTGATGTCGGGTTTGATGTCGGGTTTGATGTCGGGTTTGAATTCGGGTTTGATGTCGGGTTTGATGTCGGGTTTGAATTCGGGTTTGATGTCGGGTTTGATGTCGGGTTTGATGTCGGGGTTGATGTCGGGTTTGATGTCGGGTTTGATGTCGGGTTTGATGTCGGGTTTGATGTCGGGTTTGATGTCGGGTTTGATGTCGGGTTTGATGTCGGGTTTGATGTCGGGGTTGATGTCGGGTTTGATTTCGGGTTTGATGTCGGGTTTGATTTCGGGTTTGATGTCGGGTTTGATTTCGGGTTTGATGTTGGGTTTGATGTCGGGTTTGATGTCGGGTTTGATGTCGGGGTTGATGTCGGGGTTGATTTCGGGTTTGATGTCGGGTTTGATGTCGGGGTTGATGTCGGGGTTGATGTCGGGGTTGAATTCGGGTTTGATGTCGGGGTTTGATCTCGGGTTTGATCTCGGGTTTGATGTCGGGTTTGATGTCGGGTTTGATGTCGGGTTTGATGTCGGGTTTGATGTCGGGTTTGATGTCGGGGTTGATGTCGGGTTTGATGTCGGGGTTGAATTCGGGGTTTGATGTCGGGTTTGATGCCGGGGTTAATGTCGGGGTTGAATTCGGGGTTGATGTCGGGGTTGATGTCGGGGTTGATGTCGGGTTTGATGTCGGGGTTGATGTCGGGTTTGATGTCGGGTTTGATGTCGGGTTTGATGTCGGGTTTGATGTCGGGTTTGATGTCGGGTTTGATGTCTGGGTTGAATTCGGGTTTGATGTCGGGTTTGATGTCGGGGTTGAATTCGGGTTTGATGTCGGGTTTGATGTCGGGGTTGATGTCGGGTTTGATGTCGGGGTTGATGTCGGGTTTGATGTCGGGTTTGATGTCGGGTTTGATGTCGGGTTTGATGTCGGGTTTGATGTCGGGTTTGATGTCGGGTTTGATGTCGGGTTTGATGTCGGGGTTGATGTCGGGTTTGATGTCGGGTTTGATGTCGGGGTTGATGTCGGGTTTGATGTCGGGGTTGATGTCGGGTTTGATGTCGGGTTTGATGTCGGGTTTGATGTCGGGTTTGATGTCGGGTTTGATGTCGGGTTTGATGTCGGGTTTGATGTCGGGTTTGATGTCGGGTTTGATGTCGGGGTTGATGTCGGGTTTGATGTCGGGTTTGATGTCGGGGTTGATGTCGGGTTTGATGTCGGGGTTGATGTCGGGTTTGATGTCGGGTTTGATGTCGGGTTTGATGTCGGGTTTGATGTCGGGTTTGATGTCGGGTTTGATGTCGGGTTTGATGTCGGGTTTGATGTCGGGTTTGATGTCGGGTTTGATGTCGGGTTTGATGTCTGGGTTGAATTCGGGTTTGATGTCGGGTTTGATGTCGGGGTTGATGTCGGGTTTGATGTCGGGGTTGATGTCGGGGTTGATGTCGGGTTTGATGTCGGGTTTGATGTCGGGTTTGATGTCGGGTTTGATGTCGGGTTTCATGTCGGGTTTGATGTCGGGTTTGATGTCGGGTTTGATGTCGGGTTTGATGTCGGGGTTGATGTCGGGTTTGAATTCGGGATTGATGTCAGGTTTGATGTCGGGTTTGATGTCGGGTTTGATGTCGGGTTTGATGTCGGGGTTGATGTCGGGTTTGAATTCGGGATTGATGTCGGGTTTGATGTCGGGGTTGATGTCGGGTTTGATGTCGGGTTTGATGTCGGGTTTGATGTCGAGTTTGATGTCGGGTTTGATGTCGAGTTTGATGTCGGGGTTTGATGTCGGGTTTGATGTCGAGTTTGATGTCGGGGTTGATGTCGGGTTTGATGTCGGGGTTGAATTCGGTTTTGATGTCGGGTTTGATGTCGGGGTTTGATGTCGGGTTTGATGTCGGGTTTGATGTCGGGGTTGATGTCGGGTTTGATGTCGGGTTTGATGTCGGGTTTGATGTCGGGTTTGATGTCGGGTTTGATGTCGGGTTTGATGTCGGGTTTGATGTCGGGTTTGATGTCGGGTTTGATGTCCGGTTTGATGTCGGGTTTGATGTCGGGGTTGATGTCGGGGTTGATGTCCGGTTTGATGTCGGGTTTGATGTCGGGGTTGATGTCGGGTTTGATGTCGGGTTTGATGTCGGGTTTGATGTCGGGTTTGATGTCGGGTTTGATGTCGGGTTTGATCTCGGGTTTGATGTCGGGTTTGATGTCGGGTTTGATGTCGGGTTTGATGTCGGGTTTGATGTCGGGTTTGATGTCGGGGTTGATGTCGGGTTTGATGTCGGGTTTGATGTCGGGGTTGATGTCGGGTTTGATGTCGGGTTTGATGTCGGGTTTGATCTCGGGTTTGATGTCGGGTTTGATGTCGGGTTTGATGTCGGGTTTGATGTCGGGGTTGATGTCGGGTTTGATGTCGGGTTTGATTTCGGGTTTGATGTCGGGTTTGATGTCTGGGTTGAATTCGGGTTTGATGTCGGGTTTGATGTCGGGTTTGATGTCGGGGTTGATGTCGGGTTTGATGTCGGGTTTGATGTCGGGTTTGATGTCGGGGTTGATGTCGGGTTTGATGTCGGGTTTGATGTCGGGTTTGATGTCGGGGTTGATGTCGGGTTTGATGTCGGGGTTGATGTCGGGTTTGATGTCGGGTTTGATGTCGGGTTTGATGTCGGGTTTGATGTCGGGGTTGATGTCGGGTTTGATGTCGGGTTTGATGTCGGGTTTGATGTCGGGTTTGATGTCGGGTTTGATGTCGGGTTTGATGTCGGGTTTGATCTCGGGTTTGATGTCGGGTTTGATGTCGGGTTTGATGTCGGGTTTGATGTCGGGTTTGAATTCGGGTTTGATGTCGGGTTTGATGTCGGGTTTGATGTCGGGTTTGATGTCGGGGTTGATGTCGGGGTTGATTTCGGGTTTGATGTCGGGTTTGATGTCGGGGTTGATGTCGGGTTTGATGTCGGGTTTGATGTCGGGTTTGATGTCGGGTTTGATGTCGGGGTTGATGTCGGGGTTGATGTCGGGGTTGATGTCGGGGTTGATGTCGGGTTTGATGTCGGGTTTGATGTCGGGGTTGATTTCGGGTTTGATGTCGGGTTTGATGTCGGGGTTGATGTCGGGGTTGATGTCGGGGTTGAATTCGGGTTTGATGTCGGGTTTGATGTCGGGGTTGATGTCGGGGTTGAATTCAGGATTGATGTCGGGTTTCATGTCGGGTTTGATGTCGGGGTTGATGTCGGGTTTGATGTCGGGTTTGATGTCGGGTTTGATGTCGGGTTTGATCTCGGGGTTGATGTCGGGTTTGATGTCGGGTTTGATGTCGGGTTTGATCTCGGGGTTGATGTCGGGTTTGATGTCGGGTTTGATGTCGGGTTTGATGTCGGGGTTTGATGTCGGGGTTGATGTCGGGTTTGATGTCGGGGTTGATGTCGGGTTTGATGTCGGGTTTGATGTCGGGTTTGATGTCGGGTTTGATGTCGGGTTTGATGTCGGGGTTTGATGTCGGGTTTGATGTCGGGTTTGATCTCGGGTTTGATGTCGGGTTTGATGTCGGGTTTGATGTCTGGGTTGATGTCGGGGTTGATGTCGGGTTTGATGTCGGGGTTGATTTCGGGGTTGATGTCGGGGTTGAATTCGGGTTTGATGTCGGGGTTGATTTCGGGGTTGATGTCGGGTTTGATGTCGGGTTTGATGTCGGGGTTGATGTCGGGTTTGATGTCGGGGTTGATGTCGGGTTTGATGTCGGGTTTGATGTCGGGTTTGATGTCGGGGTTTGATGTCGGGGTTTGATGTCGGGGTTGATGTCGGGTTTGATGTCGGGGTTGATGTCGGGTTTGATGTCGGGTTTGATGTCGGGGTTTGATGTCGGGGTTTGATGTCGGGGTTGATGTCGGGTTTGATGTCGGGTTTGATGTCGGGTTTGATGTCGGGTTTGATGTCGGGGTTTGATGTCGGGGTTGATGTCGGGTTTGATGTCGGGGTTGATGTCGGGTTTGATGTCGGGGTTGAATTCGGATTTGATGTCGGGTTTGATGTCGGGTTTGATGTCGGGTTTGATGTCGAGTTTGATGTCGGGTTTGATGTCGGGTTTGATGTCGGGTTTGATGTCGGGTTTGATGTCGGGTTTGATGTCGGGTTTGATGTCGAGTTTGATGTCGGGTTTGATGTCGGGTTTGATGTCGGGTTTGATGTCGGGTTTGATGTCGGGTTTGATGTCGGGTTTCATGTCGGGGTTGATGTCGGGGTTGATGTCGGGGTTGATGTCGGGGTTGATGTCGGGGTTTGATGTCGGGGTTGATGTCGGGGTTGATGTCGGGGTTTGATGTCGGGTTGATGTCGGGTTTGATGTCGGGGTTGATGTCGGGGTTGATGTCGGGGTTTGATGTCGGGGTTGATGTCGGGGTTGATGTCGGGGTTTGATGTCGGGCTTGATGTCGGGGTTGATGTCGGGGTTTGATGTCGGGTTGATGTCGGGTTTGATGTCGGGGTTTGATGTCGGGTTTGATGTCGGGGTTGATGTCGGGTTTGATGTCGGGGTTTGATGTCGGGGTTGATGTCGGGTTTGATGTCGGGTTTGATGTCGGGTTTGAATTCGGATTTGATGTCGGGTTTGATGTCGGGTTTGATGTCGGGTTTGAATTCGGATTTGATGTCGGGTTTGATGTCGGGGTTGATATCGGGGTTGATGTCGGGTTTGATGTCGGGTCTGATGTCGGGGTTGAATTCGGGGTTGATGTCGGGGTTGATGTCGGGTTTGATGTCGGGGTTGAATTTGGGTTTGATGTCGGGGTTGAATTTGGGTTTGATGTCGCGTTTGATGTCGGGTTTGATGTCGGGTTTGATGTCGCGTTTGATGTCGGGGTTGAATTCGGGTTTGATGTCGGGGTTGAATTCGGGTTTGATGTCGGGGTTGAATTTGGGTTTGATGTCGGGGTTGAATTTGGGTTTGATGTCGGGTTTGATGTCGAGTTTTATATCGGGGCTAATGTCGGGGTTGAATTCGGGTTTGATGTCGGGTTTGATGTCGGGTTTGATGTCGGGGTTGATGTCGGGGTTGAATTCGGGTTTGATGTCGGGTTTGATGTTGGGTTTGATGTCGGGTTTGATGTCGGCTTTGATGTCGGGTTTGATGTCGGGTTTGATGTCGGATTTGATGTCGGGTTTGATGTCGGGGTTGATGTCGGGGTTGATGTCGGGGTTGATGTCGGGTTTGATGTCGGGTTTGATGTCGGGTTTGATGTCGGCTTTGAATTCGGGTTTGATGTCGGGTTTGATGTCGGGGTTGATGTCGGGTTTGATGTCGGGTTTGATGTCGGGTTTGATGTCGGGTTTGATGTCGGGTTTGATGTCGGGTTTGATGTCGGGGTTGAATTCGGGTTTGATGTCGGGGTTGATGTCGGGGTTGAATTCGGGTTTGATGTCGGGGTTGATGTCGGGTTTGATGTCGGGGTTGATGTCGGGTTTGATGTCGGATTTGATGTCGGGTTTGATGTCGGGGTTGATGTCGGGTTTGATGTCGGGTTTGATGTCGGGGTTGATGTCGGGTTTGATGTCGGGGTTGATGTCGGGTTTGATGTCGGGTTTGATGTCGGGGTTTGATGTCGGGGTTGATGTCGAGTTTGATGTCGGGTTTGATGTCGGGTTTGATGTCGGGTTTGATGTCGGGTTTGATGTCGGGTTTGATGTCGGGTTTCATGTCGGGGTTGATGTCGGGGTTGATGTCGGGGTTGATGTCGGGGTTGATGTCGGGGTTTGATGTCGGGGTTGATGTCGGGGTTGATGTCGGGGTTGATGTCGGGGTTGATGTCGGGGTTGATGTCGGGTTTGATGTCGGGGTTTGATGTCGGGGTTGATGTCGGGTTTGATGTCGGGTTTGAATTCGGATTTGATGTCGGGTTTGATGTCGGGTTTGATGTCGGGTTTGATGTCGGGTTTGATATCGGGGTTGATGTCGGGTTTGATGTCGGGTCTGATGTCGGGGTTGAATTCGGGGTTGTTGTCGGGGTTGAATTTGGGTTTGATGTCGCGTTTGATGTCGGGTTTGATGTCGGGTTTGATGTCGCGTTTGATGTCGGGTTTGATGTCGGGTTTGATGTCGGGGTTGAATTCGGGTTTGATGTCGGGGTTGATGTCGAGTTTTATATCGGGGCTAATGTCGGGGTTGAATTCGGGTTTGATGTCGGGTTTGATGTCGGGTTTGATGTCGGGTTTGATGTCGGGTTTGATGTCGGGGTTGATGTCGGGTTTGATGTCGGGTTTGATGTCGGGTTTGATGTCGGGTTTGATGTCGGGGTTGAATTCGGGTTTGATGTCGGGGTTGATGTCGAGTTTTATATCGGGGCTAATGTCGGGGTTGATTTCGGGTTTGATGTCGGGTTTGATGTCGGGGTTGATGTCGGGGTTGATGTCGGGGTTGAATTCGGGTTTGATGTTGGGGTTGAATTCGGGTTTGATGTCGGGTTTGATGTCGGGGTTGATGTCGGGGTTGAATTCGGGATTGATGTCGGGTTTCATGTCGGGTTTGATGTCGGGGTTGATGTCGGGTTTGATGTCGGGTTTGATGTCGAGTTTGATGTCGGGTTTGATATCGGGGTTGATGTCGGGTTTGATGTCGGGTTTGATGTCGGGTTTGATCTCGGGGTTGATGTCGGGTTAGATGTCGGGGTTGATGTCGGGGTTGATGTCGGGTTTGATGTCGGGTTTGATCTCGGGTTTGATGTCGGGTTTGATGTCGGGTTTGATGTCTGGGTTGATGTCCGGGTTGATGTCGGGTTTGATGTCGGGGTTGATTTCGGGGTTGATGTCGGGGTTGAATTCGGGTTTGATGTCGGGGTTGATTTCGGGGTTGATGTCGGGTTTGATGTCGGGTTTGATGTCGGGTTTGATGTCGGGGTTGATGTCGGGTTTGATGTCGGGTTTGATGTCGGGTTTGATGTCGGGGTTTGATGTCGGGGTTGATGTCGGGTTTGATGTCGGGGTTTGATGTCGGGGTTGATGTCGGGGTTGAATTCGGATTTGATGTCGGGTTTGATGTCGGGGTTTGATGTCGGGGTTGATGTCGAGTTTGATGTCGGGTTTGATGTCGGGTTTGATGTCGGGTTTGATGTCGGGTTTGATGTCGGGTTTGATGTCGGGTTTGATGTCGGGGTTGATGTCGGGGTTGATGTCGGGGTTGATGTCGGGGTTGATGTCGGGGTTTGATGTCGGGGTTGATGTCGGGTTTGATGTCGGGGTTGATGTCGGGGTTGATGTCGGGGTTGATGTCGGGGTTGATGTCGGGTTTGATGTCGGGGTTTGATGTCGGGGTTGATGTCGGGTTTGATGTCGGGTTTGATGTCGGGTTTGATGTCGGGTTTGATGTCGGGTTTGATGTCGGGTTTGAATTCGGATTTGATGTCGGGTTTGATCTCGGGTTTGATGTCGGGTTTGATGTCGGGGTTGATGTCGGGGTTGATGTCGGGGTTGATGTCGGGTTTGATGTCGGGGTTGATGTCGGGTTTGATGTCGGGTTTGATGTCGGGTTTGATGTCGGGTTTGATGTCGGGTTTGATGTCGGGTTTGAATTCGGATTTGATGTCGGGTTTGATGTCGGGTCTGATGTCGGGGTTGAATTCGGGGTTGATGTCGGGGTTGATGTCGGGTTTGATGTCGGGGTTGAATTTGGGTTTGATGTCGGGGTTGAATTTGGGTTTGATGTCGCGTTTGATGTCGGGTTTGATGTCGGGTTTGATGTCGCGTTTGATGTCGGGTTTGATGTCGGGGTTGATGTCGAGTTTTATATCGGGGCTAATGTCGGGGTTGATGTCGGGGTTGATGTCGGGGTTGATGTCGGGTTTGATGTCGGGTTTGATGTCGGGGTTGAATTCGGGTTTGATGTCGGGGTTGATGTCGAGTTTTATATCGGGGCTAATGTCGGGGTTGAATTCGGGTTTGATGTCGGGGTTGATGTCGAGTTTTATATCGGGGCTAATGTCGGGGTTGATGTCGGGGTTGATGTCGGGGTTGATGTCGGGTTTGATGTCGGGTTTGATGTCGGGGTTGAATTCGGGTTTGATGTCGGGGTTGATGTCGAGTTTTATATCGGGGCTAATGTCGGGGTTGAATTCGGGTTTGATGTCGGGGTTGATGTCGGGTTTGATGTCGGGTTTGATGTCGAGTTTGATGTCGGGTTTGATGTCGGGTTTGATGTCGGGTTCGATGTCGGGGTTGAATTCGGGTTTGATGTCGGGGTTGAATTCGGGTTTGATGTCGGGGTTGATGTCGGGTTTGATGTCGGGGTTGATGTCGGGTTTGATGTCGGGGTTGATGTCGGGGTTGAATTCGGGTTTGATCTCGGGTTTGATGTCTGGGTTGAATTCGGGTTTGATGTCGGGTTTGATGTCGGGGTTTGATGTCGGGTTTGATGTCGGGTTTGATGTCGGGTTTGATGTCGGGTTTGATGTCGGGTTTGATGTCGGGTTTGATGTCGGGTTTGATGTCGGGTTTGATGTCGGGGTTGATGTCGGGGTTGAATTCGGGTTTGATGTCGGGGTTGATGTCGGGTTTGATGTCGGGTTTGATGTCGGGTTTGATGTCGGGGTTGAATTCGGGTTTGATGTCGGGGTTGATGTCGAGTTTTATATCGGGGCTAATGTCGGGGTTGAATTCGGGTTTGATGTCGGGTTTGATGTCGGGTTTGATGTCGGGTTTGATGTCGGGTTTGATGTCGGGTTTGATGTCGGGTTTGATGTCGGGTTTGATGTCGGGTTTGATGTCGGGGTTGATGTCGGGTTTGATGTCGGGGTTGATGTCGGGTTTGATGTCGGGTTTGATGTCGGGTTTGATGTCGGGTTTGATTTCGGGTTTGATGTCGGGTTTGATGTCGGGGTTGATGTCGGGTTTGATGTCGGGTTTGATGTCGGGGTTGATGTCGGGTTTGATGTCGGGTTTGATGTTGGGTTTGATGTCGGGTTTGATTTCGGGTTTGATGTTGGGTTTGATGTCGGGTTTGATGTCGGGTTTGATGTCGGGGTTGAATTCGGGGTTGATGTCGGGTTTGATGTCGGGTTTGATGTCGGGGTTGAATTCGGGATTGATGTCGGGTTTCATGTCGGGTTTGATGTCGGGGTTGATGTCGGGTTTGATGTCGGGGTTGATGTCGGGTTTGATGTCGGGTTTGATGTCGGGTTTGATGTCGGGTTTGATGTCGGGTTTGATCTCGGGTTTGATGTCGGGTTTGATCTCGGGTTTGATGTCGCGTTTGATGTCGGGTTTGATGTCGGGGTTGATGTCGGGGTTGATGTCGGGTTTGATGTCGGGGTTGATTTCGGGGTTGATGTCGGGGTTGAATTCGGGTTTGATGTCGGGGTTGATTTTGGGGTTGATGTCGGGGATGATGTCGGGTTTGATCTCGGGTTTGATCTCGGGTTTGATGTCGGGTTTGATGTCGGGTTTGATGTCGGGTTTGATGTCGGGGTTGATGTCGGGTTTGATGTCGGGTTTGATGTCGGGGTTGAATTCGGGGTTGATGTCGGGGTTGATGTCGGGGTTGAATTCGGGGTTGATGTCGGGTTTGATGTCGGGTTTGATGTCGGGGTTGATGTCGGGTTTGATGTCGGGTTTGATGTCGGGTTTGATGTCGGGTTTGATGTCGGGGTTTGATGTCGGGGTTGATGTCGAGTTTGATGTCGGGTTTGATGTCGGGTTTGATGTCGGGTTTGATGTCGGGTTTGATGTCGGGTTTGATGTCGGGTTTGATGTCGGGGTTGATGTCGGGGTTGATGTCGGGGTTGATGTCGGGGTTGATGTCGGGGTTTGATGTCGGGGTTGATGTCGGGTTTGATGTCGGGGTTGATGTCGGGGTTGATGTCGGGGTTGATGTCGGGGTTGATGTCGGGTTTGATGTCGGGGTTTGATGTCGGGGTTGATGTCGGGTTTGATGTCGGGTTTGATGTCGGGTTTGATGTCGGGTTTGATGTCGGGTTTGATGTCGGGGTTGATGTCGGGTTTGATGTCGGGGTTGATGTCGGGGTTGATGTCGGGGTTGATGTCGGGTTTGAATTCGGATTTGATGTCGGGTTTGATGTCGGGTTTGATGTCGGGTTTGAATTCGGATTTGATGTCGGGTTTGATGTCGGGTTTGATATCGGGGTTGATGTCGGGTTTGATGTCGGGTCTGATGTCGGGGTTGAATTCGGGGTTGATGTCGGGGTTGATGTCGGGTTTGATGTCGGGGTTGAATTTGGGTTTGATGTCGGGGTTGAATTTGGGATGATGTCGCGTTTGATGTCGGGTTTGATGTCGGGTTTGATGTCGCGTTTGATGTCGGGTTTGATGTCGGGTTTGATGTCGGGTTTGATGTCGGGGTTGAATTCGGGTTTGATGTCGGGGTTGATGTCGGGGTTGAATTCGGATTTGATGTCGGGTTTGATGTCGGGTTTGATGTCGGGTTTGATGTCGGGTTTGATGTCGGGTTTGATGTCGGGGTTGAATTCGGGTTTGATGTCGGGTTTGATGTCGGGGTTGATGTCGGGGTTGATGTCGGGGTTGATGTCGGGTTTGATGTCGGGTTTGATGTCGGGTTTGATGTCGGGTTTGATGTCGGGGTTGAATTCGGGTTTGATGTCGGGTTTGATGTCGGGTTTGATGTCGGGTTTGATGTCGGGTTTGATGTCGGGGTTGATGTCGGGTTTGATGTCGGGTTTGATGTCGGGTTTGATGTCGGGTTTGATGTCGGGGTTGATGTCGGGGTTTGATGTCGGGTTTGATGTCGGGTTTGATGTCGGGTTTGATGTCGGGGTTGATGTCGGGGTTTGATGTCGGGTTTGATGTCGGGATTGATGTCGGGTTTGATGTCGGGTTTGATGTCGGGTTTGATGTCGGGTTTGATGTCGGGTTTGATGTCGGGTTTGATGTCGGGTTTGATGTCGGGTTTGATGTCGGGGTTGATGTCGGGTTTGATGTCGGGTTTGATGTCGGGTTTGATGTCGGGTTTGATGTCGGGTTTGATGTCGGGGTTGATGTCGGGTTTGATGTCGGGTTTGATGTCGGGTTTGATGTCGGGTTTGATGTCGGGTTTGATGTCGGGTTTGATGTCGGGGTTGATGTCGGGTTTGATGTCGGGTTTGATGTCGGGTTTGATGTCGGGGTTGATGTCGGGTTTGATGTCGGGTTTGATGTCGGGTTTGATGTCGGGGTTGATGTCGGGTTTGATGTCGGGTTTGATGTCGGGTTTGATGTCGGGTTTGATGTCGGGGTTGATTTCGGGTTTGATGTCGGGTTTGATGTCGGGTTTGATGTCGGGTTTGATGTCGGGTTTGATGTCGGGGTTGATGTCGGGTTTGATGTCGGGTTTGATGTCGGGGTTGATGTCGGGGTTGAATTCGGGTTTGATGTCGGGGTTGAATTCGGGATTGATGTCGGGTTTCATGTCGGGTTTGATGTCGGGTTTGATGTCGGGGTTGAATTCGGGATTGATGTCGGGTTTCATGTCGGGTTTGATGTCGGGGTTGATGTCGGGTTTGATGTCGGGGTTGATGTCGGGTTTGATGTCGGGTTTGATGTCGGGTTTGATGTCGGGTTTGATCTCGGGTTTGATGTCGGGTTTGATGTCGGGTTTGATCTCGGGTTTGATGTCGGGTTTGATGTCGGGTTTGATGTCGGGGTTGATGTCGGGGTTGATGTCGGGTTTGATCTCGGGTTTGATGTCGGGTTTGATCTCGGGTTTGATGTCGGGTTTGATGTCGGGTTTGATCTCGGGTTTGATGTCGGGTTTGATGTCGGGTTTGATGTCGGGGTTGATGTCGGGGTTGATGTCGGGTTTGATGTCGGGGTTGATTTCGGGGTTGATGTCGGGGTTGAATTCGGGTTTGATGTCGGGGTTGATTTCGGGGTTGATGTCGGGTTTGATGTCGGGTTTGATCTCGGGTTTGATGTCGGGTTTGATGTCGGGTTTGATCTCGGGTTTGATGTCGGGTTTGATGTCGGGTTTGATGTCGGGTTTGATGTCGGGTTTGATGTCGGGTTTGATCTCGGGTTTGATCTCGGGTTGATGTCGGGTTTGATGTCGGGGTTGATGTCGGGTTTGATGTCGGGTTTGATGTCGGGTTTGATGTCGGGTTTGATGTCGGGGTTGATGTCGGGTTTGATGTCGGGTTTGATGTCGGGTTTGATGTCGGGGTTGAATTCGGGGTTGATGTCGGGGTTGATGTCGGGGTTGAATTCGGGGTTGATGTCGGGTTTGATGTCGGGTTTGATGTCGGGTTTGATGTCGGGTTTGATGTCGGGTTTGATGTCGGGTTTGATGTCGGGGTTGATGTCGGGTTTGATGTCGGGTTTGATGTCGGGGTTGATGTCGGGTTTGATGTCGGGTTTGATGTCGGGTTTGATGTCGGGGTTGATGTCGGGGTTGATGTCGGGTTTGATGTCGGGTTTGATGTCGGGGTTGATGTCGGGGTTGATGTCGGGTTTGAATTCGGATTTGATGTCGGGTTTGATGTCGGGTTTGATGTCGGGGTTGATGTCGGGGTTGATGTCGGGTTTGAATTCGGATTTGATGTCGGGTTTGATCTCGGGTTTGATATCGGGGTTGATGTCGGGTTTGATGTCGGGTCTGATGTCGGGGTTGAATTCGGGTTTGATGTCGGGTTTGATGTCGGGTTTGATGTCGGGGTTGATGTCGGGTTTGATGTCGGGTTTGATGTCGGGGTTGATTTCGGGTTTGATGTTGGGTTTGATGTCGGGTTTGATGTCGGGTTTGATGTCGGGTTTGATGTCGGGTTTGATGTCGGGGTTGATGTCGGGTTTGATGTCGGGGTTGAATTTGGGTTTGATTGTCGGGTTTGATGTCGGGTTTGATGTCGGGTTTGATGTCGGGTTTGATGTCGGGGTTGATTTCGGGTTTGATGTTGGGTTTGATGTCGGGTTTGATGTCGGGTTTGATGTCGGGGTTGATGTCGGGTTTGATGTCGGGGTTGATGTCGGGTTTGATGTCGGGTTTGATGTCGGGTTTGAATTCGGGTTTGATGTCGGGTTTGATGTCGGGTTTGATGTCGGGGTTGATGTCGGGTTTGATGTCGGGTTTGATGTCGGGGTTGATTTCGGGTTTGATGTTGGGTTTGATGTCGGGTTTGATGTCGGGTTTGATGTCGGGTTTGATCTCGGGTTTGATGTCGGGTTTGATGTCGGGTTTGATGTCGGGTTTGATGTCGGGGTTGATGTCGGGTTTGATGTCGGGTTTGATGTCGGGTTTGATGTCGGGGTTGAATTCGGGGTTGATGTCGGGTTTGATGTCGGGTTTGATGTCGGGTTTGATGTCGGGTTTGATGTCGGGGTTGATGTCGGGTTTGATGTCGGGTTTGATGTCGGGGTTGATGTCGGGTTTGATGTCGGGTTTGATGTCGGGTTTGATGTCGGGTTTGATGTCGGGTTTGATGTCGGGGTTTGATGTCGGGGTTGATGTCGGGGTTGATGTCGGGTTTGATGTCGGGGTTGAATTCGGATTTGATGTCGGGTTTGATGTCGGGTTTGATGTCGGGGTTGATGTCGGGTTTGATGTCGGGTTTGATGTCGAGTTTGATGTCGGGTTTGATGTCGGGTTTGATGTCGGGTTTGATGTCGGGTTTGATGTCGGGTTTGATGTCGGGGTTGATGTCGGGGTTGATGTCGGGTTTGATGTCGGGTTTGATGTCGAGTTTGATGTCGGGTTTGATGTCGGGTTTGATGTCGGGTTTGATGTCGGGTTTGATGTCGGGTTTGATGTCGGGTTTGATGTCGGGGTTGATGTCGGGGTTGATGTCGGGGTTTGATGTCGGGGTTGATGTCGGGGTTGATGTCGGGGTTGATGTCGGGTTTGATGTCGGGGTTGATGTCGGGGTTGATGTCGGGGTTGATGTCGGGTTTGAATTCGGATTTGATGTCGGGTTTGATGTCGGGTTTGATGTCGGGTTTGATGTCGGGGTTGATGTCGGGTTTGATGTCGCGTTTGATGTCGGGTTTGATGTCGGGTCTGATGTCGGGGTTGATGTCGGGGTTGAATTCGGGTTTGATGTCGGGTTTGATGTCGGGTTTGATGTCGGGTTTGATGTCGGGGTTGATGTCGGGGTTGATGTCGGGGTTTGATGTCGGGGTTGATGTCGGGGTTGATGTCGGGGTTGATGTCGGGTTTGATGTCGGGGTTGATGTCGGGGTTGATGTCGGGGTTGATGTCGGGTTTGAATTTGGGTTTGATGTCGGGGTTGAATTTGGGTTTGATGTCGCGTTTGATGTCGGGTTTGATGTCGGGTTTGATGTCGCGTTTGATGTCGGGTTTGATGTCGGGTTTGATGTCGCGTTTGATGTCGGGTTTGATGTCGGGTCTGATGTCGGGGTTGATGTCGGGGTTGAATTCGGGTTTGATGTCGGGGTTGATGTCGAGTTTTATATCGGGGCTAATGTCGGGGTTGAATTCGGGTTTGATGTCGGGTTTGATGTCGGGTTTGATGTCGGGGTTGATGTCGGGGTTGAATTCGGGTTTGATGTCGGGGTTGATGTCGAGTTTTATATCGGGGCTAATGTCGGGGTTGAATTCGGGTTTGATGTCGGGTTTGATGTCGGGTTTGATGTCGGGGTTGATGTCGGGGTTGAATTCGGGTTTGATGTCGGGTTTGATGTTGGGTTTGATGTCGGGTTTGATGTCGGGGTTGATGTCGGGTTTGATGTCGGGGTTGATGTCGGGTTTGATGTCGGGTTTGATGTCGGGTTTGATGTCGGCTTTGATGTCGGGTTTGATGTCGGGTTTGATGTCGGGTTTGATGTCGGCTTTGATGTCGGGTTTGATGTCGGGGTTTGATGTCGGGTTTGATGTCGGGTTTGATGTCGGGTTTGATGTCGGGTTTGATGTCGGGTTTGATGTCGGGTTTGATGTCGGGTTTGATGTCGGGTTTGATGTCGGGTTTGATGTCGGGGTTTGATGTCGGGTTTGATGTCGGGTTTGATGTCGGGTTTGATGTCGGGTTTGATGTCGGGTTTGATGTCGGGTTTGATGTCGGGTTTGATGTCGGGTTTGATCTCGGGTTTGATGTCGGGTTTGATCTCGGGTTTGATGTCGGGGTTGATGTCGGGGTTGATGTCGGGGTTGATGTCGGGTTTGATGTCGGTTTTGATCTCGGGTTTGATGTCGGGTTTGATCTCGGGTTTGATGTCGGGTTTGATGTCGGGGTTGATGTCGGGTTTGATGTCGGGTTTGATGTCGGGTTTGATCTCGGTTTGATGTCGGGTTTGATGTCGGGGTTGATGTCGGGTTTGATGTCGGGGTTGATGTCGGGTTTGATGTCGGGTTTGATGTCGGGGTTGATGTCGGGGTTGATGTCGGGGTTGATGTCGTGTTTGATGTCGGGTTTGATGTCGGGTTTGATGTCGGGTTTGATGTCGGGTTTGATCTCGGGTTTGATGTCGGGTTTGATGTCGGGTTTGATGTCGGGTTTGATGTCGGGTTTGATGTCGGGGTTGATGTCGGGGTTGATGTCGGGTTCGATGTCGGGGTTGATGTCGGGGTTGATGTCGGGGTTGATGTCGGGGTTGATGTCGGGGTTGATGTCGGGGTTGATGTCGGGTTTGATGTCGGGTTTGATGTCGGGTTTGATGTCGGGGTTGATGTCGGGTTTGATGTCGGGTTTGATGTCGGGTTTGATGTCGGGTTTGATGTCGGGTTTGATGTCGGGGTTGATGTCGGGTTTGATGTCGGGTTTGATGTCGGGATTGATGTCGGGTTTGATGTCGGGGTTGATGTCGGGGTTGATGTCGGGGTTGATGTCGGGTTTGATGTCGGGTTTGATCTCGGGTTTGATGTCGGGTTTGATGTCGGGTTTGATGTCGGGTTTGATGTCGGGTTTGATGTCGGGTTTGATGTCGGGTTTGATGTCGGGTTTGATGTCGGGTTTGATCTCGGGTTTGATGTCGGGTTTGATGTCGGGTTTGATGTCGGGTTTGATGTCGGGTTTGATGTCGGGTTTGATGTCGGGGTTGATGTCGGGGTTGAATTCGGGGTTGATCTCGGGTTTGATGTCGGGTTTGATGTCGGGTTTGATGTCGGGTTTGATGTCGGGTTTGATGTCGGGATTGATGTCGGGTTTGATGTCGGGGTTGATGTCGGGTTTGATCTCGGGTTTGATCTCGGGTTTGATGTCGGGTTTGATGTCGGGTTTGATGTCGGGTTTGATGTCGGGTTTGATGTCGGGGTTGATGTCGGGGTTGATGTCGGGGTTGATGTCGGGGTTGAATTCGGGGTTGATCTCGGGTTTGATGTCGGGTTTGATGTCGGGTTTGATGTCGGGTTTGATGTCGGGTTTGATGTCGGGTTTGATGTCGGGTTTGATGTCGGGTTTGATGTCGGGGTTGATGTCGGGTTTGATGTCGGGTTTGATGTCGGGTTTGATGTCGAGTTTGATGTCGGGTTTGATGTCGGGTTTGATGTCGGGGTTGATTTCGGGTTTGAGGTCGGGTTTGATGTCGGGGTTGAATTCGGGGTTGAATTCGAGGTTGAATTCGGGTTTGAGGTCGGGTTTGATGTCGGGGTTGAATTCGGGGTTGAATTCGGGGTTGAATTCGGGTTTGATGTCGGGGTTGATGTCGGGTTTGATGTCGGGGTTGATGTCGGGTTTGATGTCGGGTTTGATGTCGGGTTTGATGTCGGGTTTGATGTCGGGTTTGATGTCGGGGTTGATGTCGGGGTTGATGTCGGGGTTGAATTCGGGGTTGATCTCGGGTTTGATGTCGGGTTTGATGTCGGGTTTGATGTCGGGTTTGATGTCGGGTTTGATGTCGGGTTTGATGTCGGGTTTGATGTCGGGTTTGATGTCGGGTTTGATGTCGGGGTTGATGTCGGGTTTGATGTCGGGTTTGATGTCGGGTTTGATGTCGGGTTTGATGTCGAGTTTGATGTCGGGTTTGATGTCGGGTTTGATGTCGGGGTTGATTTCGGGTTTGAGGTCGGGTTTGATGTCGGGGTTGAATTCGGGGTTGAATTCGAGGTTGAATTCGGGTTTGAGGTCGGGTTTGATGTCGGGGTTGAATTCGGGGTTGAATTCGGGGTTGAATTCGGGTTTGATGTCGGGTTTGATGTCGGGGTTGAATTCGGGTTTGATGTCGGGGTTGATGTCGGGTTTGATGTCGGGTTTGATGTCGGGTTTGATGTCGGGGTTGATGTCGGGTTTGATGTCGGGGCTGATGTCGGGTTTGATGTCGGGTTTGATGTCGGGGTTGATGTCGGGGTTGAATTCGGGTTTGATGTCGGGGTTGAATTCGGGTTTGATGTCGGGTTTGATGTCGGGGTTGATGTCGGGGTTGTTGTCGGGTTTGATGTCGGGTTTGATGTCGGGTTTGATGTCGGGTTTGATGTCGGGTTTGATGTCGGGGTTGATGTCGGGTTTGATGTCGGGTTTGATGTCGGGGTTGATGTCGGGTTTGATGTCGGGGTTGATGTCGGGTTTGATGTCGGGTTTGATGTCGGGGTTGAATTCGGGGTTCATGTCGGGTTTGATGTCGGGTTTGATGTCGGGTTTGATGTCGGGTTTGATGTCGGGTTTGATGTCGGGTTTGATTTCGGGTTTGATGTCGGGTTTGATGTCGGGGTTGATGTCGGGTTTGATGTCGGGTTTGATGTCGGGTTTGATGTCGGGTTTGATGTCGGGTTTGATTTCGGGTTTGATTTCGGGTTTGATGTCGGGTTTGATGTCGGGTTTGATGTCGGGGTTGAATTCGGGGTTGATGTCGGGTTTGATGTCGGGGTTTGATGTCGGGGTTGAATTCGGGGTTGATGTCGGGTTTGATGTCGGGTTTGATGTCGGGGTTGAATTCGGGGTTGATGTCGGGGTTGATGTCGGGGTTGAATTCGGGGTTGAATTCGGGGTTGATGTCGGTGTTGATGTCGGGTTTGATGTCGGGTTTGATGTCGGGTTTGATGTCGGGTTTGATGTCGGGTTTGATGTCGGGGTTGATGTCGGGTTTGATGTCGGGGTTGATGTCGGGTTTGATGTCGGGTTTGATGTCGGGTTTGATGTCGGGGTTGATGTCGGGTTTGATGTCGGGGTTGATGTCGGGGTTGATGTCGGGTTTGATGTCGGGGTTGATGTCGGGTTTGATGTCGGGTTTGATGTCGGGGTTGATGTCGGGTTTGATGTCGGGTTTGATGTCGGGGTTGATGTCGGGTTTGATGTCGGGTTTGATGTCGGGGTTGATGTCGGGGTTGAATTCGGGTTTGATGTCGGGTTTGATGTCGGGGTTGAATTCGGGTTTGATGTCGGGTTTGATGTCGGGGTTGAATTCGGGTTTGATGTCGGGTTTGATGTCGGGTTTGATGTCGGGTTTGATGTCGGGGTTGAATTCGGGTTTGATGTCGGGTTTGATGTCGGGGTTGAATTCGGGTTTGATGTCGGGTTTGATGTCGGGGTTGATGTCGGGGTTGATGTCGGGTTTGATGTCGGGGTTGATGTCGGGGTTGATGTCGGGTTTGATGTCGGGTTTGATGTTGGGGTTGAATTCGGGTTTGATGTCGGGGTTGATGTCGGGGTTGATGTCGGGGTTGATGTCGGGTTTGATGTCGGGGTTGATGTCGGGTTTGATGTCGGGGTTGAATTCGGGGTTGATGTCGGGGTTGATGTCGGGTTTGATGTCGGGGTTGAATTCGGGGTTGATGTCGGGTTTGATGTCGGGTTTGATGTCGGGGTTGAATTCGGGTTTGATGTCGGGTTTGATCTCGGGTTTGATCTCGGGGTTGAATTCGGGTTTGATGTCGGGGTTGAATTCGGGTTTGATGTCGGGGTTGAATTCGGGGTTGATGTCGGGGTTGAATTCGGGTTTGATGTCGGGGTTGAATTCGGGGTTGATGTCGGGGTTGATGTCGGGTTTGATGTCGGGGTTGAATTCGGGTTTGATGTCGGGGTTGAATTCGGGGTTGATGTCGGGGTTGAATTCGGGTTTGATGTCGGGGTTGAATTCGGGGTTGATGTCGGGGTTGATGTCGGGTTTGATGTCGGGGTTGATGTCGGGGTTTGATGTCGGGGTTTAATTCGGGTTTGATGTCGGGGTTGAATTCGCGGTTGATGTCGGGGTTGAATTCGGGTTTGATGTCGGGGTTGAATTCGGGTTTGATGTCGGGTTTGATGTCGGGTTTGATGTCGGGGTTGATGTCGGGGTTGATGTCGGGGTTGATGTCGGGTTTGATGTCGGGGTTGATGTCGGGTTTGATGTCGGGGTTGATGTCGGGGTTTGATGTCGGGGTTAATGTCGGGTTTGATGTCGGGTTTGATGTCGGGTTTGATGTCGGGGTTTGATGTCGGGGTTGATGTCGGGTTTGATGTCGGGGTTGATGTCGGGTTTGATGTCGGGGTTGATGTCGGGGTTTGATGTCGGGGTTTGATGTCGGGTTTGATGTCGGGGTTGATGTCGGGTTTGATGTCGGGTTTGATGTCGGGGTTGATGTCGGGGTTGAATTCGGGGTTGATGTCGGGTTTGATGTCGGGTTTGATGTCGGGGTTGATGTCGGGGTTGATTTCGGGGTTGATGTCGGGGTTGAATTCGGGGTTGATGTCGGGGTTGAATTCGGGGTTGATGTCGGGTTTGATGTCGGGTTTGATGTCGGGGTTGATGTCGGGGTTGATGTCGGGGTTGATGTCGGGTTTGATGTCGGGTTTGATGTCGGGTTTGATGTCGGGTTTGATGTCGGGTTTGATGTCGGGGTTGATTTCGGGGTTGATGTCGGGGTTGAATTCGGGTATGATGTCGGGTTTGATGTCGGGGTTGATGTCGGGTTTGATGTCGGGTTTGATGTCGGGTTTGATGTCGCGTTTGATGTCGGGTTTGATGTCGGGTTTGATGTCGGGTTTGATGTCGGGTTTGATGTCGCGTTTGATGTCGGGTTTGATGTCGGGTTTGATGTCGGGTTTGATGTCGGGTTTGATGTCGGGGTTGATGTCGGGTTTGATGTCGGGTTTGATGTCGGGTTTGATGTCGGGGTTGATGTCGGGGTTGATGTCGGGGCTGAATTCGGGGTTGATGTCGGGTTTGATGTCGGGTTTGATGTCGGGTTTGATGTCGGGTTTGATGTCGGGTTTGATGTCGGGGTTGATGTCGGGGTTGAATTCGGGGTTGATGTCGGGTTTGATGTCGGGTTTGATGTCGGGTTTGATGTCGGGTTTGATGTCGGGGTTGATGTCGGGGTTGAATTCGGTTTTGATGTCGGGTTTGATGTCGGGGTTGATGTCGGGTTTGATGTCGGGGTTGAATTCGGGTTTGACGTCGGGGTTGAATTCGGTTTTGATGTCGGGTTTGATGTCGGGGTTGAATTCGGGTTTGATGTCGGGGTTGAATTCGGGTTTGATGTCGGGTTTGATGTCGGGGTTGATGTCGGGTTTGATGTCGGGGTTGATGTCGGGGTTGAATTCGGGGTTGATTTCGGGGTTGATGTCGGGGTTGAATTCGGGGTTGATGTCAGGGTTGATGTCGGGTTTGATGTCGGGTTTGATGTCGGGTTTGATGTCGGGTTTGATGTCAGGGTTGAATTCGGGTTTGATGTCGGGTTTGATGTCGGGTTTGATGTCGGGGTTTGATGTCAGGGTTGAATTCGGGTTTGATGTCAGGGTTGAATTCGGGTTTGATGTCGGGGTTGATGTCGGGGTTGATGTCGGGTTTGATGTCGGGTTTGATGTCGGGGTTGATGTCGGGGTTGATGTCGGGTTTGATGTCGGGTTTGATGTCGGGTTTGATGTCGGGTTTGATTGTCGGGTTTGATGTCGGGTTTGATGTCGGGATTGATGTCGGGTTTGATGTCGGGTTTGATGTCGGGTTTGATGTCGGGTTTGATGTCGGGTTTGATGTCGGGTTTGATGTCGGGTTTGATGTCGGGTTTGATGTCGGGGTTGATGTCGGGGTTGAATTCGGGGTTGATGTCGGGTTTGATGTCGGGGTTGATGTCGGGTTTGATGTCGGGTTTGATGTCGGGTTTGATGTCGGGTTTGATGTCGGGTTTGATTGTCGGGTTTGATGTCGGGTTTGATGTCGGGTTTGATGTCGGGTTTGATGTCGGGTTTGATGTCGGGGTTGATGTCGGGTTTGATGTCGGGTTTGATGTCGGGTTTGATGTCGGGTTTGATGTCGGGTTTGATGTCGGGTTTGATTGTCGGGTTTGATGTCGGGGTTTGATGTCGGGTTTGATGTCGGGGTTGATTTCGGGGTTGATGTCGGGTTTGATGTCGGGTTTGATGTCGGGGTTTGATGTCGGGTTTGATGTCGGGGTTGAATTCGGGGTTGATGTCGGGTTTGATGTCGGGGTTGATTTCGGGGTTGATGTCGGGTATGATGTCGGGGTTTGATGTCGGGTTTGATGTCGGGGTTGAATTCGGGGTTGATGTCGGGTTTGATGTCGGGTTTGATGTCGGGTTTGATGTCGGGTTTGATTGTCGGGTTTGATGTCGGGTTTGATGTCGGGTTTGATGTCGGGGTTGATTTCGGGGTTGATGTCGGGTTTGATCTCGGGTTTGATCTCGGGTTTGATGTCGGGTTTGATGTCGGGTTTGATGTCGGGTTTGATGTCGGGTTTGAGGTCGGGTTTGATGTCGGGGTTGAATTCGGGGTTGATGTCGGGGTTGAATTCGGGGTTGATGTCGGGTTTGATGTCGGGTTTGATGTCGGGTTTGATTTCGGGTTTGATGTCGGGTTTGATGTCGGGTTTGATGTCGGGTTTGATGTCGGGGTTGATGTCGGGTTTGATGTCGGGGCTGATGTCGGGTTTGAATTCGGGTTTAATGTCGGGTTTGATGTCGGGGTTGATTTCGGGGTTGATGTCGGGTTTGATGTCGGGTTTGATGTCGGGTTTGATGTCGGGTTTGATTGTCGGGTTTGATGTCGGGTTTGATGTCGGGGTTGATGTCGGGGTTGATGTCGGGTTTGATGTCGGGTTTGATGTCGGGTTTGATGTCGGTTTGATGTCGGGTTTGATTTCGGGTTTGATGTCGGGGTTGAATTCGGGGTTGATGTCGGGGTTGAATTCGGGGTTGATGTCGGGTTTGATGTCGGTTTGATGTCGGGTTTGATTTCGGGTTTGATGTCGGGTTTGATGTCGGGTTTGATGTCGGGTTTGATGTCGGGTTTGATGTCGGGGTTGATGTCGGGTTTGATGTCGGGGCTGATGTCGGGTTTGAATTCGGGGTTGATGTCGGGGTTGATGTCGGGTTTGATGTCGGGTTTGATGTCGGGGTTGATTTCGGGTTTGATGTCGGGTTTGATGTCAGGTTTGATGTCGGGGTTGATGTCGGGTTTGATGTCGGGGTTGATTTCGGGTTTGATGTCGGGTTTGATGTCGGGTTTGATGTCGGGTTTGATGTCGGGTTTGATGTCAGGGTTGATTTCGGGGTTGATGTCGGGTTTGATGTCAGGTTTAATGTCGGGTTTGATGTCGGGTTTGAT
This sequence comes from Heptranchias perlo, assembly GCF_035084215.1. Lineage (NCBI taxonomy): Eukaryota > Metazoa > Chordata > Chondrichthyes > Hexanchiformes > Hexanchidae > Heptranchias > Heptranchias perlo. Next base: position 161,368 of record NW_027139363.1, read on the forward strand.
GTCGGGTTTGATGTCGGGGTTGATTTCGGGGTTGATGTCGGGTTTGATGTCGGGTTTGATGTCGGGTTTGATGTCGGGTTTGATGTCGGGTTTGATGTCGGGTTTGATGTCGGGTTTGATGTCGGGTTTGATGTCGGGTTTGAATTCGGGTTTGATGTCGGGTTTGATGTCGGGTTTGATGTCGGGTTTGATGTCGGGTTTGATGTCGGGGTTGATGTCGGGTTTGATGTCGGGGTTGAATTCGGGTTTGATGTCGGGGTTGAATTCGGGTTTGATGTCGGGGTTGATGTCGGGTTTGATGTCGGGTTTGATGTCGGGTTTGATGTCGGGTTTGATGTCGGGGTTGATGTCGGGTTTGATGTCGGGGTTGATGTCGGGGTTGAATTCGGGTTTGATGTCGGGGTTGAATTCGGGTTTGATGTCGGGGTTGAATTCGGGTTTGATGTCGGGGTTGAATTCGGGTTTGATGTCGGGGTTGATGTCGGGTTTGATGTCGGGTTTGATGTCGGGTTTGATGTCGGGGTTGATGTCGGGTTTGATGTCGGGTTTGATGTCGGGGTTGATGTCGGGGTTGATGTCGGGGTTGAATTCGGGTTTGATGTCGGGGTTGATCTCGGGGTTGAATTCGGGTTTGATGTCGGAGTTGAATTCGGGTTTGATGTCGGGTTTGATGTCGGGTTTGATGTCGGGGTTGATTTCGGGGTTGATGTCGGGGTTGAATTCAGGTTTGATGTCGGGGTTGATTTTGGGGTTGATGTCGGGTTTGATGTCGGGTTTGATCTCGGGTTTGATTTCGGGTTTGATGTCGGGGTTGAATTCGCGGTTGATGTCGGGGTTGAATTCGGGTTTGATGTCGGGGATGAATTCGGGTTTGATGTCGGGGTTGATGTCGGGTTTGATGTCGGGGTTGATTTCGGGGTTGATGTCGGGGTTGAATTCGGGGTTGATTTCGGGGTTGATGTCGGGGTTGAATTCGGGTTTGATGTCGGTGTTGAATTCGGGTTTGATGTCGGGGTTGAATTCGGGTTTGATGTCGGGTTTGATGTCGGGTTTGATGTCGGGGTTGATGTCGGGTTTGATGTCGGGTTTGATGTCGGGGTTGATGTCGGGGTTGAATTCGGGGTTGATGTCGGGTTTGATGTCGGGTTTGATGTCGGGGTTGATGTCGGGGTTGATTTCGGGGTTGATGTCGGGGTTGAATTCGGGGTTGATGTCGGGTTTGATGTCGGGTTTGATGTCGGGGTTGAATTCGGGGTTGATGTCGGGTTTGATGTCGGGTTTGATGTCGGGGTTGATGTCGGGGTTGATGTCGGGGTTGATGTCGGGTTTGATGTCGGGGTTGATGTCGGGTTTGATGTCGGGTTTGATGTCGGGTTTGATGTCGGGTTTGATGTCGGGTTTGATGTCGGGGTTGATTTCGGGGTTGATGTCGGGGTTGAATTCGGGTTTGATGTCGGGTTTGATGTCGGGTTTGATGTCGGGTTTGATGTCGGGTTTGATGTCGCGTTTGATGTCGGGTTTGATGTCGGGTTTGATGTCGGGTTTGATGTCGGGTTTGATGTCGGGGTTGATGTCGGGTTTGATGTCGGGTTTGATGTCGGGTTTGATGTCGGGTTTGATGTCGGGTTTGATGTCGGGGTTGATGTCGGGGTTGATGTCGGGGCTGAATTCGGGGTTGATGTCGGGTTTGATGTCGGGGTTGATGTCGGGTTTGATGTCGGGTTTGATGTCGGGGTTGATGTCGGGGTTGAATTCGGTTTTGATGTCGGGTTTGATGTCGGGGTTGATGTCGGGTTTGATGTCGGGGTTGAATTCGGTTTTGATGTCGGGGTTGATGTCGGGTTTGATGTCGGGGTTGAATTCGGGTTTGATGTCGGGGTTGAATTCGGGTTTGATGTCGGGTTTGATGTCGGGGTTGATGTCGGGTTTGATGTCGGGGTTGATGTCGGGGTTGAATTCGGGGTTGATTTCGGGGTTGATGTCGGGGTTGAATTCGGGGTTGATGTCAGGGTTGATGTCGGGTTTGATGTCGGGTTTGATGTCGGGTTTGATGTCAGGGTTGAATTCGGGTTTGATGTCGGGTTTGATGTCGGGTTTGATGTCAGGGTTGAATTCGGGTTTGATGTCGGGTTTGATGTCGGGTTTGATGTCGGGGTTGATGTCGGGGTTGAATTCGGGTTTGATGTCGGGTTTGATGTCGGGTTTGATGTCAGGGTTGAATTCGGGTTTGATGTCGGGTTTGATGTCGGGTTTGATGTCGGGGTTGATGTCGGGGTTGATGTCGGGTTTGATGTCGGGTTTGATGTCGGGTTTGATGTCGGGATTGATGTCGGGTTTGATGTCGGGTTTGATGTCGGGTTTGATGTCGGGTTTGATGTCGGGTTTGATGTCGGGTTTGATGTCGGGTTTGATGTCGGGTTTGATGTCGGGGTTGATGTCGGGGTTGAATTCGGGGTTGATGTCGGGTTTGATGTCGGGGTTGATGTCGGGTTTGATGTCGGGTTTGATGTCGGGTTTGATGTCGGGTTTGATGTCGGGTTTGATGTCGGGTTTGATGTCGGGTTTGATGTCGGGTTTGATTGTCGGGTTTGATGTCGGGTTTGATGTCGGGTTTGATGTCGGGTTTGATGTCGGGTTTGATTGTCGGGTTTGATGTCGGGTTTGATGTCGGGTTTGATGTCGGGTTTGATGTCGGGTTTGATTGTCGGGTTTGATGTCGGGGTTTGATGTCGGGTTTGATGTCGGGGTTGAATTCGGGGTTGATGTCGGGTTTGATGTCGGGGTTGATTTCGGGGTTGATGTCGGGGTTGATGTCGGGTTTGATGTCGGGGTTGAATTCGGGGTTGATGTCGGGTTTGATGTCGGGGTTGATTTCGGGGTTGATGTCGGGTATGATGTCGGGGTTTGATGTCGGGTTTGATGTCGGGGTTGAATTCGGGGTTGATGTCGGGTTTGATGTCGGGTTTGATGTCGGGTTTGATGTCGGGTTTGATGTCGGGGTTGATTTCGGGGTTGATGTCGGGTTTGATGTCGGGTTTGATGTCGGGTTTGATGTCGGGTTTGATTGTCGGGTTTGATGTCGGGTTTGATGTCGGGTTTGATGTCGGGGTTGATTTCGGGGTTGATGTCGGGTTTGATCTCGGGTTTGATCTCGGGTTTGATGTCGGGTTTGATGTCGGGTTTGATGTCGGGTTTGATGTCGGGTTTGAGGTCGGGTTTGATGTCGGGGTTGAATTCGGGGTTGATGTCGGGGTTGAATTCGGGGTTGATGTCGGGTTTGATGTCGGGTTTGATGTCGGGTTTGATTTCGGGTTTGATGTCGGGTTTGATGTCGGGTTTGATGTCGGGTTTGATGTCGGGGTTGATGTCGGGTTTGATGTCGGGGCTGATGTCGGGTTTGAATTCGGGTTTGATGTCGGGTTTGATGTCGGGGTTGATTTCGGGGTTGATGTCGGGTTTGATGTCGGGTTTGATGTCGGGTTTGATGTCGGGTTTGATTGTCGGGTTTGATGTCGGGTTTGATGTCGGGGTTGATGTCGGGGTTGATGTCGGGGTTGAATTCGGGGTTGATGTCGGGTTTGATGTCGGTTTGATGTCGGGTTTGATTTCTGGGTTTGATGTCGGGGTTGAATTCGGGGTTGATGTCGGGGTTGAATTCGGGGTTGATGTCGGGTTTGATGTCGGTTTGATGTCGGGTTTGATTTCGGGTTTGATGTCGGGTTTGATGTCGGGTTTGATGTCGGGTTTGATGTCGGGTTTGATGTCGGGGTTGATGTCGGGTTTGATGTCGGGGCTGATGTCGGGTTTGAATTCGGGTTTGATGTCGGGTTTGATGTCGGGGCTGATGTCGGGTTTGAATTCGGGGTTGATGTCGGGGTTGATGTCGGGTTTGATGTCGGGTTTGATGTCGGGGTTGATTTCGGGGTTGATGTCGGGTTTGATGTCAGGTTTGATGTCGGGGTTGATGTCGGGTTTGATGTCGGGGTTGATTTCGGGTTTGATGTCGGGTTTGATGTCGGGTTTGATGTCGGGTTTGATGTCGGGTTTGATGTCGGGGTTGATTTCGGGGTTGATGTCGGGTTTGATGTCAGGTTTAATGTCGGGTTTGATGTCGGGTTTGATGTCGGGTTTGATGTCGGGGTTGATTTCGGGGTTGATGTCGGGTTTGATGTCGGGTTTGATGTCGGGTTTGATGTCGGGTTTGATGTCGGGTTTGATGTCGGGTTTGAGGTCGGGTTTGATGTCGGGGTTGAATTCGGGGTTGATGTCGGGGTTGAATTCGGGGTTGATGTCGGGTTTGATGTCGGGTTTGATGTCGGGTTTGATGTCGGGGTTGATGTCGGGTTTGATGTCGGGGTTGATGTCGGGGTTGAATTCGGGTTTGATGTCGGGGTTGAATTCGGGTTTGATGTCGGGGTTGAATTCGGGTTTGATGTCGGGGTTGAATTCGGGTTTGATGTCGGGGTTGATGTCGGGTTTGATGTCGGGTTTGATGTCGGGTTTGATGTCGGGGTTGATGTCGGGTTTGATGTCGGGTTTGATGTCGGGGTTGATGTCGGGGTTGATGTCGGGGTTGAATTCGGGTTTGATGTCGGGGTTGATCTCGGGGTTGAATTCGGGTTTGATGTCGGGGTTGAATTCGGGTTTGATGTCGGGTTTGATGTCGGGTTTGATGTCGGGGTTGATTTCGGGGTTGATGTCGGGGTTGAATTCAGGTTTGATGTCGGGGTTGATTTCGGGGTTGATGTCGGGGTTGATGTCGGGGTTGATTTTTGGGTTGATGTCGGGTTTGATGTCGGGTTTGATGTCGGGTTTGATGTCGGGGTTGATGTCGGGTTTGATCTCGGGTTTGATTTCGGGTTTGATGTCGGGTTTGATGTCGGGTTTGATGTCGGGTTTGATGTCGGGTTTGATGTCGGGTTTGATGTCGGGGTTGATGTCGGGTTTGATGTCGGGTTTGATGTCGGGTTTGATGTCGGGTTTGATGTCGGGTTTGATGTCGGGTTTGATGTCGGGGTTGATGTCGGGGTTGAATTCGGGGTTGATGTCGGGTTTGATGTCGGGGTTGATGTCGGGTTTGATGTCGGGTTTGATGTCGGGTTTGATGTCGGGTTTGATGTCGGGTTTGATGTCGGGTTTGATTGTCGGGTTTGATGTCGGGTTTGATGTCGGGTTTGATGTCGGGTTTGATTGTCGGGTTTGATGTCGGGGTTTGATGTCGGGTTTGATGTCGGGGTTGATTTCGGGGTTGATGTCGGGTTTGATGTCGGGTTTGATGTCGGGGTTTGATGTCGGGTTTGATGTCGGGGTTGAATTCGGGGTTGATGTCGGGTTTGATGTCGGGGTTGATTTCGGGGTTGATGTCGGATTTGATGTCGGGGTTTGATGTCGGGTTTGATGTCGGGGTTGAATTCGGGGTTGATGTCGGGTTTGATGTCGGGTTTGATGTCGGGTTTGATGTCGGGTTTGATGTCGGGTTTGATGTCGGGTTTGATGTCGGGGTTGATTTCGGGGTTGATGTCGGGTTTGATGTCGGGTTTGATGTCGGGTTTGATGTCGGGTTTGATTGTCGGGTTTGATGTCGGGTTTGATGTCGGGTTTGATGTCGGGTTTGAGGTCGGGTTTGATGTCGGGGTTGAATTCGGGGTTGATGTCGGGGTTGAATTCGGGGTTGATGTCGGGTTTGATGTCGGGTTTGATGTCGGGTTTGATTTCGGGTTTGATGTCGGGTTTGATGTCGGGTTTGATGTCGGGTTTGATGTCGGGGCTGATGTCGGGTTTGATGTCGGGGTTGATTTCGGGTTTGATGTCGGGTTTGATGTCGGGTTTGATGTCGGGGTTGATTTCGGGTTTGATGTCGGGTTTGATGTCGGGGTTGATTTCGGGTTTGATGTCGGGTTTGATGTCGGGTTTGAGGTCGGGTTTGATGTCGGGGTTGATGTCGGGTTTGAGGTCGGGTTTGATGTCGGGTTTGATGTCGGGTTTGATGTCGGGTTTGAGGTCGGGTTTGATGTCGGGGTTGAATTCGGGGTTGATGTCGGGTTTGATGTCGGTTTGATGTCGGGTTTGATTTCGGGTTTGATGTCGGGTTTGATGTCGGGTTTGATGTCGGGTTTGATGTCGGGGTTGATGTCGGGTTTGATGTCGGGTTTGATGTCGGGGTTGATGTCGGGGTTGATGTCGGGTTTGATGTCGGGTTTGATGTCGGGGTTGATGTCGGGGTTGATGTCGGGGTTGATGTCGGGGTTGATGTCGGGTTTGATGTCGGGGTTGATGTCGGGTTTGATGTCGGGTTTGAATTCGGGTTTGATGTCGGGGTTGATGTCGGGGCTGATGTCGGGTTTGAATTCGGGTTTGATGTCGGGTTTGATGTCGGGGCTGATGTCGGGTTTGAATTCGGGGTTGATGTCGGGGTTGATGTCGGGTTTGATGTCGGGTTTGATGTCGGGTTTGATGTCGGGTTTGATGTCGGGTTTGATGTCGGGGTTGATTTCGGGGTTGATGTCGGGTTTGATGTCAGGTTTGATGTCGGGTTTGATGTCGGGTTTGATTGTCGGGTTTGATGTCGGGTTTGATATCGGGTTTGATGTCGGGGTTGATTTCGGGGTTGATGTCGGGTTTGATGTCGGGTTTGATGTCGGGTTTGATGTCGGGTTTGATGTCGGGTTTGATGTCGGGTTTGATGTCGGGTTTGAGGTCGGGTTTGATGTCGGGGTTGAATTCGGGGTTGATGTCGGGGTTGAATTCGGGGTTGATGTCGGGTTTGATGTCGGGTTTGATGTCGGGTTTGATGTCGGGTTTGATGTCGGGGTTGATGTCGGGTTTGATGTCGGGGCTGATGTCGGGTTTGAATTCGGGTTTGATGTCGGGTTTGATGTCGGGTTTGATGTCGGGTTTGATGTCGGGTTTGATGTCGGGGTTGAATTCGGGTTTGATGTCGGGGTTGAATTCGGGTTTGATGTCGGGGTTGATGTCGGGTTTGATGTCGGGGTTGATGTCGGGTTTGATGTCGGGGTTGATGTCGGGTTTGATGTCGGGTTTGATGTCGGGGTTGATGTCGGGTTTGATGTCGGGGTTGATGTCGGGGTTGAATTCGGGTTTGATGTCGGGGTTGAATTCGGGTTTGATGTCGGGGTTGAATTCGGGTTTGATGTCGGGGTTGAATTCGGGTTTGATGTCGGGGTTGATGTCGGGTTTGATGTCGGGTTTGATGTCGGGTTTGATGTCGGGGTTGATGTCGGGTTTGATGTCGGGTTTGATGTCGGGGTTGATGTCGGGGTTGATGTCGGGGTTGAATTCGGGTTTGATGTCGGGGTTGATCTCGGGGTTGAATTCGGGTTTGATGTCGGGGTTGAATTCGGGTTTGATGTCGGGTTTGATGTCGGGTTTGATGTCGGGGTTGATTTCGGGGTTGATGTCGGGGTTGAATTCAGGTTTGATGTCGGGGTTGATTTCGGGGTTGATGTCGGGGTTGATGTCGGGGTTGATTTTGGGGTTGATGTCGGGTTTGATGTCGGGTTTGATGTCGGGTTTGATGTCGGGGTTGATGTCGGGTTTGATGTCGGGTTTGATGTCGGGTTTGATGTCGGGTTTGATGTCGGGGTTGAATTCGGGTTTGATGTCGGGTTTGATGTCGGGTTTGATGTCGGGTTTCATGTCGGGGTTGAATTCGGGTTTGATGTCGGGTTTGATGTCGGGTTTGATGTCGGGGTTGATGTCGGGTTTGATGTCGGGGCTGATGTCGGGTTTGAATTCGGGTTTGATGTCGGGTTTGATGTCGGGTTTGATGTCGGGGTTGATGTCGGGGCTGATGTCGGGTTTGAATTCGGGTTTGATGTCGGGTTTGATGTCGGGGCTGATGTCGGGTTTGAATTCGGGGTTGATGTCGGGGTTGATGTCGGGTTTGATGTCGGGTTTGATGTCGGGTTTGATGTCGGGTTTGATGTCGGGTTTGATGTCGGGTTTGATGTCGGGGTTGATTTCGGGGTTGATGTCGGGTTTGATGTCAGGTTTGATGTCGGGGTTGATGTCGGGTTTGATGTCGGGGTTGATTTCGGCTTTGATGTCGGGTTTGATGTCGGGTTTGATGTCGGGTTTGATGTCGGGTTTGATGTCGGGGTTGATTTCGGGGTTGATGTCGGGTTTGATGTCAGGTTTGATGTCGGGTTTGATGTCGGGTTTGATTGTCGGGTTTGATGTCGGGTTTGATATCGGGTTTGATGTCGGGGTTGATTTCGGGGTTGATGTCGGGTTTGATGTCGGGTTTGATGTCGGGTTTGATGTCGGGTTTGATGTCGGGTTTGAGGTCGGGTTTGATGTCGGGGTTGAATTCGGGGTTGATGTCGGGGTTGAATTCGGGGTTGATGTCGGGTTTGATGTCGGGTTTGATGTCGGGTTTGATGTCGGGTTTGATGTCGGGTTTGATGTCGGGGTTGATGTCGGGTTTGATGTCGGGGCTGATGTCGGGTTTGAATTCGGGTTTGATGTCGGGTTTGATGTCGGGTTTGATGTCGGGTTTGATGTCGGGTTTGATGTCGGGGTTGAATTCGGGTTTGATGTCGGGGTTGAATTCGGGTTTGATGTCGGGGTTGATGTCGGGTTTGATGTCGGGGTTGATGTCGGGTTTGATGTCGGGGTTGATGTCGGGTTTGATGTCGGGTTTGATGTCGGGGTTGATGTCGGGTTTGATGTCGGGGTTGATGTCGGGGTTGAATTCGGGTTTGATGTCGGGGTTGAATTCGGGTTTGATGTCGGGGTTGAATTCGGGTTTGATGTCGGGGTTGAATTCGGGTTTGATGTCGGGTTTGATGTCGGGTTTGATGTCGGGTTTGATGTCGGGTTTGATGTCGGGTTTGATGTCGGGTTTGATGTCGGGTTTGATGTCGGGGTTGATGTCGGGTTTGATGTCGGGTTTGATGTCGGGGTTGATGTCGGGGTTGATGTCGGGGTTGAATTCGGGTTTGATGTCGGGGTTGATCTCGGGGTTGAATTCGGGTTTGATGTCGGGGTTGAATTCGGGTTTGATGTCGGGTTTGATGTCGGGTTTGATGTCGGGGTTGATTTCGGGGTTGATGTCGGGGTTGAATTCAGGTTTGATGTCGGGGTTGATTTCGGGGTTGATGTCGGGGTTGATGTCGGGGTTGATTTTGGGGTTGATGTCGGGTTTGATGTCGGGTTTGATGTCGGGTTTGATGTCGGGGTTGATGTCAGGTTTGATGTCGGGTTTGATGTCGGATTTGATGTCGGGTTTGATGTCGGGGTTGAATTCGGGTTTGATGTCGGGTTTGATGTCGGGTTTCATGTCGGGGTTGAATTCGGGTTTGATGTCGGGTTTGATGTCGGGTTTGATGTCGGGTTGATGTCGGGTTTGATGTCGGGGTTGAATTCGGGTTTGATGTCGGGATTGATGTCGGGTTGATGTCGGGTTTGATGTCGGGGTTGAATTCGGGGTTGATGTCGGGTTTGATGTCGGGTTTGATGTCGGGTTTGATGTCGGGTTTGATGTCGGGTTTGATGTCGGGTTTGATGTCGGGTTTGATTTCGGGGTTGATGTCGGGGTTGAATTCAGGTTTGATTTCGGGGTTGATGTCGGGTTTGATGTCGGGTTTGATGTCGGGTTTGATGTCGGGTTTGATGTCGGGGTTGAATTCGGGGTTGATGTCGGGTTTGATGTCGGGTTTGATGTCGGGTTTGGTGTTGGGGTTGATGTCGGGTTTGGTGTCGGGGTTGATGTCGGGTTTGATGTCGGGGTTGATGTCGGGTTTGATGTCGGGTTTGATGTCGGGGTTTGATCTCGGGTTTGATGTCGGGGTTGATGTCGGGGTTGAATTCGGGTTTGATGTCGGGGTTGATGTCGGGGTTGATGTCGGGGTTGATGTCGGGTTTGATGTCGGGGTTGATGTCGGGGTTGATTTTGGGTTTGATGTCGGGTTTGATGTCGGGGTTGATGTCGGGGTTGATTTCGGGTTTGATGTCGGGGTTGATGTCGGGGTTGAATTCGGGTTTGATGTCGGGGTTGATGTCGGGGTTGATGTCGGGGTTGATGTCGGGGTTGATGTCGGGGTTGATGTCGGGTTTGATGTCGGGGTTGATGTCGGGGTTGATGTCGGGTTTGATGTCGGGGTTGATGTCGGGTTTGATGTCGGGTTTGATGTCGGGTTTGATGTCGGGTTTGATGTCGGGTTTGATGTCGGGGTTTGATCTCGGGTTTGATGTCGGGTTTGAATTCGGGGTTGATTTCGGATTTGATGTCGGGGTTGATGTCGGGGTTGATGTCGGGTTTGATGTCGGGGTTGATGTCGGGTTTGATGTCGGGGTTGATGTCGGGTTTGATGTCGGGTTTGATGTCGGGTTTGATGTCGGGGTTGATGTCGGGGTTGATGTCGGGTTTGATGTCGGGTTTGATGTCGGGTTTGAATTCGGGGTTGATTTCGGGTTTGATGTCGGGGTTGATGTCGGGTTTGATGTCGGGGTTGATGTCGGGTTTGATGTCGGGTTTGATGTCGGGTTTGATGTCGGGGTTGATGTCGGGTTTGATGTCGGGGTTGATGTCGGGGTTGATGTCGGGTTTGATGTCGGGGTTGAATTCGGGGTTGATGTCGGGTTTGATGTCGGGGTTGAATTCGGGTTTGATGTCGGGGTTGATGTCGGGTTTGATGTCGGGGTTGATTTCGGGGTTGATGTCGGGGTTGAATTCGGGTTTGATGTCGGGGTTGAATTCGGGTTTGATGTCGGGGTTGAATTCGGGTTTGATGTCGGGTTTGATGTCGGGTTTGATGTCGGGTTTGATGTCGGGTTTGATGTCGGGTTTGATGTCGGGTTTGATCTCGGGTTTGATGTCGGGTTTGATGTCGGGTTTGATGTCGGGTTTGATGTCGGGTTTGATGTCGGGGTTGATGTCGGGTTTGATGTCGGGGTTGATGTCGGGTTTGATGTCGGGTTTGATGTCGGGTTTGATGTCGGGTTTGATGTCGGGTTTGATGTCGGGTTTGATGTCGGGTTTGATGTCGGGTTTGATGTCGGGGTTGATGTCGGGTTTGATGTCGGGTTTGATGTCGGGTTTGATGTCGGGGTTGATGTCGGGTTTGATCTCGGGTTTGATGTCGGGTTTGATGTCGGGGTTGATGTCGGGTTTGATGTCGGGTTTGATGTCGGGGTTTGATGTCGGGTTTGATGTCGGGGTTGATGTCGGGTTTGATGTCGGGGTTGATGTCGGGTTTGATGTCGGGTTTGATGTCGGGGTTGATGTCGGATTTGATGTCGGGTTTGATGTCGGGTTTGATGTCGGGTTTGATGTCGGGTTTGATGTCGGGTTTGATGTCGGGTTTGATGTCGGGTTTGATGTCGGGGTTGAATTCGGGTTTGATGTCGGGTTTGATGTCGGGGTTGAATTCGGGTTTGATGTCGGGTTTGATGTCGGCGTTGATGTCGGGGTTGATGTCGGGTTTGATGTCGGGTTTGATGTCGGGTTTGATGTCGGGTTTGATGTCGGGTTTGATGTCGGGTTTGATGTCGGGTTTGATGTCGGGGTTTGATGTCGGGTTTGATTTCGGGTTTGATGTCGGGGTTGAATTCGGGTTTGATGTCGGGGTTGAATTCGGGTTTGATGTCGGGTTTGATGTCGGGTTTGATGTCGGGGTTGATGTCGGGTTTGATGTCGGGTTTGATGTCGGGTTTGATGTCGGGTTTGATGTCGGGTTTGATGTCGGGTTTGATTTCGGGTTTGATGTCGGCGTTGATGTCGGGTTTGATGTCGGGTTTGATGTCGGGTTTGATGTCGGGTTTGATGTCGGGGTTGATGTCGGATTTGATGTCGGGTTTGATGTCGGGGTTGAATTCGGGTTTGATGTCGGGTTTGATGTCGGGTTTGATGTCGGGTTTGATGTCGGGGTTGATGTCGGGTTTGATGTCGGGTTTGATGTCGGGTTTGATTTCGGGTTTGATGTCGGGTTTGATGTCGGGTTTGATGTCGGGTTTGATGTCGGGTTTGATGTCGGGTTTGATGTCGGGTTTGATGTCGGGGTTGAATTCGGGTTTGATGTCGGGTTTGATGTCGGGTTTGATGTCGGGTTTGATGTCGGGTTTGATGTCGGGTTTGATGTCGGGTTTGATGTCGGGTTTGATGTCGGGTTTGATTTCGGGTTTGATGTCGGGTTTGATGTCGGGTTTGATGTCGGGTTTGATGTCGGGTTTGATGTCGGGTTTGATGTCGGGTTTGATGTCGGGTTTGATGTCGGGGTTGATGTCGGGTTTGATGTCGGGTTTGATGTCGGGTTTGATGTCGGGGTTGATGTCGGGGTTGATGTCGGGTTTGATGTCGGGTTTGATGTCGGGGTTGATGTCGGGTTTGATGTCGGGTTTGATGTCGGGTTTGATGTCGGGTTTGATGTCGGGTTTGATGTCGGGTTTGATGTCAGGGTTTGATGTCAGGGTTGATGTCGGGTTTGATGTCGGGTTTGATGTCGGGTTTGATGTCGGGGTTGATGTCGGGTTTGATGTCGGGGTTTGATGTCGGGTTTGATGTCGGGTTTGATGTCGGGTTTGATGTCGGGGTTGATGTCGGGTTTGATGTCGGGTTTGATGTCGGGTTTGATGTCGGGATTGATGTCGGGTTTGATGTCGGGTTTGATGTCGGGGTTGATGTCGGGTTTGATGTCGGGTTGATGTCGGGGTTGAATTCGGGTTTGATGTCGGGTTTGATGTCGGGTTTGATGTCGGGGTTGATGTCGGGTTTGATGTCGGGTTTGATGTCGGGGTTGAATTCGGGTTTGATGTCGGGTTTGATGTCGGGGTTGAATTCGGGTTTGATGTCGGGTTTGATGTCGGGTTTGATGTCGGGTTTGATGTCGGGGTTGAATTCGGGTTTGATGTCGGGTTTGATGTCGGGGTTGAATTCGGGTTTGATGTCGGGTTTGATGTCGGGTTTGATGTCGGGTTGATGTCGGGTTTGATGTCGGGTTTGATGTCGGGTTTGATGTCGGGGTTTGATGTCGGGTTTGATGTCGGGGTTGATGTCGGGGTTGATGTCGGGGTTGAATTCGGGTTTGATGTCGGGGTTGAATTCGGGTTTGATGTCGGGTTTGATGTCGGGTTTGATGTCGGGTTTGATGTCGGGTTTGATGTCGGGTTTGATGTCGGGTTTGATGTCGGGTTTGATGTCGGGTTTGATGTCGGGTTTGATGTCGGGGTTGAATTCGGGGTTGAATTCGGGGTTGATATTGGGGTTGATGTCGGGGTTGATGTCGGGGTTGATGTCGGGGTTGATATTGGGGTTGATGTCGGGGTTTGGTTGATCTTAAGATTCGTGTTTGGTGTGGATGAGATCAGGGTTGGATCATTTGGTCAAATAGTCAACTGAAATCACTTTCCAGCATGAAGCACCAAAGGGCCCGGGGATCTCTACCCCCACATGGGTGAGCAAGTCAAGGGGGAGCCTCCCCCTCGAATGGGCGACACGGGCAGCTTCCCAACAGGCCGGACAAGGTTTGAGTTTTGGAAGTGACCACACCCTGGACCTGCCTGCGAGAGAGCTGGTACACGCCGGGCGAAACGCAGCCAAAGTGAAAGGGAGAAGAAGGATCTGCGAAAGGCCATTCTTTCTCACACCCGATTACAGTTTTAGGAACATGGATTCTGATTCCAAGATCTCAGCTCCGTCCCTTCCCCCAACCAAGAGTGAGAAACAAAATATAACTGGACAGGCACAGAGAACTGCCTTCAGCTCTGAATCAGAGAGTGACGTGTCCCTCTCTCCCATCAGCCCCGCTGGGACCTTGGCTTGTATTTGACCGGGAGTAACCCCTTCTCTGGCACCAACATGCAGAGTTGATCAAAGCGGACCGCACTAACAGTAAATCTCATTTATCACAGCCACAGCCGTTCAACGCCACGAGGACTGGATCATTCACCCTCAACAAAGCTCCCTCTACACTGTCCCATCAAACACTCCCAGGGCAGGTACAGCACGGGTTAGATACAGAGTAAAGCTCCCTCTACACTGTCCCATCAAACACTCCCAGGGCAGGTACAGCACGGGTGAGATACAGAGTAAAGCTCCCTCCACACTGTCCCATCAAACACTCCCAGGGCAGGTACAGCACGGGTTAGATACAGAGTAAAGCTCCCTCTACACTGTCCCATCAAACACTCCCAGGGCAGGTACAGCACGGGTTAGATACAGAGTAAAGCTCCCTCTACACTGTCCCATCAAACACTCCCGGGGCAGGTACAGCGCGGGTTAGATACAGAGTAAAGCTCCCTCTATACTGTCCCATCAAACACTCCCAGGGCAGGTACAGCACGGGTTAGATACAGAGTAAAGCTCCCTCTACACTGTCCCATCAAACACTCCCAGGGCAGGTACAGCACGGGTTAGATACAGAGTAAAGCTCCCTCTACACTGTCCCATCAAACACTCCCAGGGCAGGTACAGCACGGGTTAGATACAGAGTAAAGCTCCCTCTACACTGTCCCATCAAACACTCCCAGGGCAGGTACAGCACGGGTTAGATACAGAGCAAAGCTCCCTCTACACTGTCCCATCAAACACTCCCAGGGCAGGTACAGCACGGGTTAGATACAGAGTAAAGCTCCCTCTACAATGTCCCATCAAACACTCCCAGGGCAGGTACAGCACGGGTTAGATACAGAGTAAAGCTCCCTCTACACTGTCCCATCAAACACTCCCAGGGCAGGTACAGCACGGGTTAGATACAGAGTAAAGCTCCCTCCACACTGTCCCATCAAACACTCCCAGGGCAGGTACAGCACGGGTTAGATACAGAGTAAAGCTCCCTCTACACTGTCCCATCAAACACTCCCAGGGCAGGTACAGCACGGGTTAGATACAGAGTAAAGCTCCCTCTACACTGTCCCATCAAACACTCCCAGGGCAGGTACAGCATGGGTTAGATACAGAGTAAAGCTTCCTCTACACTGTCCCATCAAACACTCCCAGGGCAGGTACAGCACGGGTTAGATACAGAGTAAAGCTCCCTCTACACTGTCCCATCAAACACTCCCAGGGCAGGTAAAGCACGGGTCAGATACAGAGTAAAGCTCCCTCTACACTGTCCCATCAAACAGTGCAGCACTCCCTCAGTACTGACCCTCCCACAGTGCGGCACTCCCTCAATACTGACCCTCCAACAGTGCAGTGCTCCCTCAGGACTGTCCCTCCGACATTGTACCACTCCCCCAGTACTGCCCCTCCAATAGCGCAGACGTCACTCAGTACTGACCCTCCGACAGTGCAGCGCTCCCTCAGTACTGACCCTCCGACAGTGCAGCTCTCCCTCAGTACTGACCCTCCGACAGTGCAGCTCTCCCTCAGTACTGACCCTCCGACAGTGCGGCACTCCCTCAGTACTGCCCCTCCGACAGTTCAGGGCTCCCTCAGTAATGACCCTCCAACAGTGCAGCACTCCCTCAGTACTGCCCCTCTGACAGTTCAGGGCTCCCTCAGTACTGACCCTCCGACAGTGCTGCACTCCCTCAGTACTGACCCTCCGACAGTGCAGCTCTCCCCCAGTACTGACCCTCCAACAGTGCAGCGCTCCCTCAGTACTGACCCTCCGACAGTGCAGCGCTCCCTCAGTACTGACCCTCCGACAGTGCAGCGCTCCCTCATTACTGACCCTCCGACAGTGCAGTGCTCCCTCAGGACTGTCCCTCCGACATTGTACCACTCACCCAGTACTGCCCCTCCAATAGCGCAGACGTCACTCAGTACTGACCCTCCGATAGTGCAGCGCTCCCTCAGTACTGACCCTCCGACAGTGCAGCACTCCCTCAGTACTGACCCTCCGACAGTGCAGCGCTCCCTCAGTACTGACCCTCCGACAGTGCAGCGCTCCCTCAGTACTGACCCTCCGACAGTGCAGCGCTCCCTCAGTACTGACCCTCCGACAGTGCAGCGCTCCCTCAGTACTGACCCTCCGACAGTGCAGCGCTCCCTCAGTACTGACCCTCCGACAGTGCAGTGCTCCCTCAGTACTGACCCTCCGACAGTGCAGCACTCCCTCAGTACTGACCCTCTGACAGTGCAGCACTCACTCAGTACTGACCCTCCGACAGTGCAGAGCTCTCTCAATGCTGACCCTCCGACAGTGCAGCTCTCCCTCAGTACTGACCCTCCGACAGTGCAGGGCTCCCTCAGTACTGACCCTCCGACAGTGCAGCTCTCCCTCAGTACTGACCCTCCGACAGTGCAGCACTCCCTCAGTACTGACCCTCCGACAGTGCAGCGCTCCCTCAGTACTGACCCTCCGACAGTGCAGCGCTCCCTCAGTACTGACACTCCGACAGTGCAGCGCTCCCTCAGTACTGACCCCCCAACAGTGCAGCGCTCCCTCAGTACTGACCCTCCGACAGTGCAGCACTCCCTCAGTACTGACCCTCCGACAGTGCAGCGCTCCCTCAGTACTGACCCTCCGACAGTGCAGCACTCCCTCAGTACTGACCCTCCGACAGTGCGGCGCTCCCTCAGTACTGACCCTCCCACAGTGCGGCACTCCCTCAGTACTGACCCTCCTGCAGTGCGGCACTCCCTCAGTACTGACCCTCCGACAGTGCGGCGCTCCCTCAGTACTGACCCTCCGACAGTGCAGCACTCTCTCAGGACTGACCCTCCGACAGTGCAGCGCTCCCTCAGTACTGACCCTCCGACAGTGCAGCACTCCCTCAGTACTGACCCTCCGACAGTGCGGCACTCCCTCAGTACTGACCCTCCCACAGTGCGGCACTCCCTCAGTACTGACCCTCCTGCAGTGCGGCACTCCCTCAGTACTGACCCTCCGACAGTGCGGCGCTCCCTCAGTACTGACCCTCCGACAGTGCGGCTCTCCCTCAGTACTGACCCTCCTGCAGTGCGGCACTCCCTCAGTACTGACCCTCCGACAGTGCGGCGCTCCCTCAGTACTGACCCTCCCACAGTGCGGCACTCCCTCAGTACTGACCCTCCTGCAGTGCGGCACTCCCTCAGTACTGACCCTCCTGCAGTGCGGCACTCCCTCAGTACTGACCCTCCGACAGTGCAGCGCTCCCTCAGTACTGACCCTCCGACAGTGCAGCGCTCCCTCAGTACTGACCCACGACAGTGCAGCGCTCCCTCAGTACTGACCCTCCCACAGTGCAGCGCTCCCTCAGTACTGACCCTCCCACAGTGCAGCGCTCCCTCAGTGCTGACCCTCCTGCAGTGCGGCACTCCCTCAGTACTGACCCACGACAGTGCGGCGCTCCCTCAGTACTGACCCTCCGACAGTGCAGCGCTCCCTCAGTACTGACCCTCCGACAGTGCGGCTCTCCCTCAGTACTGACCCTCCGACAGTGCGGCTCTCCCTCAGTACTGACCCTCCGACAGTGCAGCGCTCCCTCAGTACTGACCCTCCGACAGTGCGGCGCTCCCTCAGTACTGACCCTCCGACAGTGCAGCGCTCCCTCAGTACTGACCCACGACAGTGCGGCACTCCCTCAGTACTGACCCTCCGACAGTGCAGCGCTCCCTCAGTACTGACCCTCCGACAGTGCGGCGCTCCCTCAGTACTGACCCTCCGACAGTGCGGCGCTCCCTCAGTACTGACCCTCCGACAGTGCAGCACTCCCTCAGTACTGACCCACGACAGTGCGGCACTCCCTCAGTATCGCACTGGACTAACTCTGGAGTCGGACTTAAATTCACGACATTCTAATTCAGAGGCGAGAGTGCTGCCAGTCAGAGGTGGGTAGTTTCAGGATTAATAATTACATGGACTACGTGATTTTTTTGTCCATTCATCAAGCAAATTTTAATCAGCTCGTCATGATGCTGCAGTAACCTGCATTCAATGACACGATCTCTGTTGATGTTAATCCCTCTCCCTCACACTGTCACTCAGTAACCCCTCTCCCCTCAGCGCCCTGTGTTACTGACTGTATCTCTACTGATGTTAAACCCTCTCCCTCACACTGTCACTCAGTAACCCCTCTCCCCCCAGAGCCCTGTTACTGACTGTATCTCGTACTCCACTCTCTCGGACTGTCAGTGTGTACTCCACTCTCTCGGGCTGTCAGCGTGTACTCCAGTCTCTCGAGCTGTCAGCGTGTACTCCACTCTCTCGGACTGTCAGCGTGTACTCCACTCTCTCGGACTGTCAGCGTGTACTCCACTCTCTCGGACTGTCAGCGTGTACTACAGTCTCTCGGACTGTCAGCGTGTACTCCAGTCTCTCGGACTGTCAGCGTGTACTCCAGTCTCTCGGACTGTCAGCGTGTACTCCACTCTCTCGGACTGTCAGCGTGTACTCCAGTCTCTCGGACTGTCAGCGTGTACTCCAGTCTCTCGGGCTGTCAGCGTGTACTCCACTCTCTCGGACTGTCAGCGTGTACTCCAGTCTCTCGGACTGTCAGCGTGTACTCCACTCTCTCGGACTGTCAGCGTGTACTCCAGTCTCTCGGACTGTCAGTGTGTACTCCACTCTCTCGGACTGTCAGCGTGTACTCCAGTCTCTCGGACTGTCAGCGTGTACTCCACTCTCTCGGGCTGTCAGCGTGTACTCCAGTCTCTCGGGCTGTCAGCGTGTACTCCAGTCTCTCGGGCTGTCAGCGTATACTCCAGTCTCTCGGACTGTCAGCGTGTACTCCACTCTCTCGGACTGTCAGCGTGTACTCCAGTCTCTCGGACTGTCAGTGTGTACTCCACTCTCTCGAGCTGTCAGTGTGTGCTCCAGTCTCTCGGACTGTCAGCGTGTATTCCAGTCTCTCGGGCTGTCAGCGTGCACTCCAGTCTCTCGGACTGTCAGCGTGTACTCCAGTCTCTCGGACTGTCAGTGTGTACTCCAATCTCTCGGACTGTCAGCGTGTACTCCAGTCTCTCGGACTGTCAGCGTGTACTCCACTCTCTCGGACTGTCAGCGTGTACTCCAGTCTCTCGGGCTGTCAGTGTGTACTCCAGTCTCTCGGACTGTCAGTGTGTACTCCACTCTCTCGGACTGTCAGTGTGTACTCAACTCTCTCGGACTGTCAGCGTGTACTCCTCT
Source organism: Heptranchias perlo (assembly GCF_035084215.1). Classification (NCBI taxonomy): domain Eukaryota; kingdom Metazoa; phylum Chordata; class Chondrichthyes; order Hexanchiformes; family Hexanchidae; genus Heptranchias; species Heptranchias perlo. Next base: position 180,381 of record NW_027139363.1, read on the forward strand.
CTCTCGGACTGTCAGCGTGTACTCCAGTCTCTCGGGCTGTCAGCGTGTACTCCAGTCTCTCGGGCTGTCAGCGTGTACTCCAGTCTCTCGGGCTGTCAGCGTGTACTCCAGTCTCTCGGACTGTCAGCGTGTACTCCAATCTCTCGGACTGTCAGCGTGTACTCCAGTCTCTCGGACTGTCAGCGTGTACTCCAGTCTCTCGGACTGTCAGCGTGTACTCCAGTCTCTCGGACTGTCAGCGTGTACTCCACTCTCTCGGACTGTCAGCGTGTACTCCAGTCTCTCGGGCTGTCAGCGTGTACTCCAGTCTCTCGGGCTGTCAGCGTGTACTCCAGTCTCTTGGGCTGTCAGCGTGTACTCCAGTCTCTCGGGCTGTCAGCGAGTACTCCAGTCTCTCGGGCTGTCAGCGTGTACTCCAGTCTCTCGGGCTGTCAGCGTGTACTCCAGTCTCTCAGACTGTCAGCGTGTACTCCACTCTCTCGGACTGTCAGCGTGTACTCCACTCTCACGGACTGTCAGCGTGTACTCCACTCTCTCGGACTGTCAGCGTGTACTCCACTCTCACGGACTGTCAGCGTGTACTCCACTCTCTCGGGCTGTCAGCGTGTACTCCAGTCTCTCGGGCTGTCAGCGTGTACTCCACTCTCTCGGACTGTCAGCGTGTACTCCAGTCTCTCGGACTGTCACCGTGTACTCCAGTCTCTCGGACTGTCAGTGTGTACTCCACTCTCTCGGACTGTCAGTGTGTACTCCACTCTCTCGGACTGTCAGCGTGTACTCCACTCTCTCGGACTGTCAGCGTGTACTCCAGTCTCTCGGACTGTCAGTGTGTACTCCACTCTCTCGGACTGTCAGTGTGTACTCCACACTCTCGGACTGTCAGCGTGTACTCCAGTCTCTCGGGCTGTCAGCGTGTACTCCAGTCTCTCGGACTGTCAGCGTTTACTCCACTCTCTCGAGCTGTCAGTGTGTACTCCAGTCTCTCGGACTGTCAGCGTGTACTCCAGTCTCTCGGGCTGTCAGCGTGTACTCCAGTCTCTCGGGCTGTCAGCGTGTACTCCACTCAATCGGACTGTCAGCGTGTACTCCAGTCTCTCGGACTGTCAGCGTGTACTCCACTCTCTCGGACTGTCAGCGTGTACTCCAGTCTCTCGGACTGTCAGTGTGTACTCCACTCTCTCGAGCTGTCAGTGTGTACTCCACTCTCTCGAGCTGTCAGTGTGTACTCCACTCTCTCGGACTGTTTGCGTGTACTCCAGTCTCTCGGGCTGTCAGCGTGTACTCCACTCTCTCGGACTGTCAGCGTGTACTCCACTCTCTCGGGCTGTCAGCGTGTACTCCAGTCTCTCGGGCTGTCAGCGTGTACTCCAGTCTCTCGGGCTGTCAGCGTGTACTCCAGTCTCTCGGACTGTCAGCATGTACTCCAGTCTCTCGGACTGTCAGCGTGTACTCAAGTCTCTCGGACTGTCAGCGTGTACTCCAGTCTCTCGGACTGTCAGCGTGTACTCCAGTCTCTCGGACTGTCAGCGTGTACTCCACTCTCTCGGACTGTCAGCGTGTACTACAGTCTCTCGGACTGTCAGCGTGTACTCCAGTCTCTCGCACTGTCAGCGTGTACTCCACTCTCTCGGACTGTCAGCGTGTACTACAGTCTCTCGGACTGTCAGCGTGTACTCCAGTCTCTCGGACTGTCAGCGTGTACTCCACTCTCTCGGACTGTCAGCGTGTACTCCACTCTCTCGGACTGTCAGCGTGTACTGCAGTCTCTCGGACTGTCAGTGTGTACTCCAGTCTCTCGGACTGTCAGCGTGTACTCCAGTCTCTCGGACTGTCAGCGTGTACTCCAGTCTCTCGGACTGTCAGCGTGTACTCCACTCTCTCGGACTGTCAGCGTGTACTCCAGTCTCTCGGGCTGTCAGTGTGTACTCCACTCTCTCGGACTGTCAGCGTGTACTCCAGTCTCTCGGACTGTCAGCGTGTACTCCACTCTCTCGGACTGTCAGCGTGTACTCCAGTCTCTCGGACTGTCAGCGTGTACTCCACTCTCTCGGGCTGTCCAGCGTGTACTCCAGTCTCTCGGGCTGTCAGCGTGTACTCCAGTCTCTCGGGCTGTCAGCGTA